>NW_007726509.1:646379-670510 GCF_000696425.1 Galeopterus variegatus
TTTTTTAACGTTGCTTCGTGTTGTTAAACTAAGAAAAATTGTGATGGGTTTTATGGTGCCTCTCTCTGATGCGTTCAAAGATTTCAAACAGGAACTCGGTAATTTGGAGGCAAGCTCGTCTAGAACATTATTAGCCCTTTTTTGCAGAACTCAAATGAGACACAAAGACATTTATTGACTCATCTAGGTCACTAAGAAGTTACCTGAGAAACTGAAAATTTGCTGGAGTTTCCTGTGCGGGCCTCCCCTCCCGCCCCCAACAAGACAAGCAGCCAAAGCTGCCTTCCTTTCTGGGCCTTGACAAAGTTCATGATCACAAATGTCACTAAGAAGCAAGGAAATTGGTGGTCTCTCAGAGTCCTTTTCCTTGAGGAAAGCCTTTAAGAAAATAAACTGACATCATAACTCCCAAGGAGGACAAACATCTCTGTTGACCTTGTATGTTCAGACCATAGATTAACCTTACACTGTACCCTAATTAGCCTCCATATTTAAAAGTTAAACTTCGGTGTGGGCGACACCACACAAAGGGTTGCGATCCCCTTACCGGTCATGAAAAAGACAAAAAAAAAAATAAAATAAAATAAAGTAAAAGTTAAACTTGTGAAGTCCAAGTACATAAAGGCCTCTTGCTCTTTTTCTGCCCTTTTCTTGGGTACTTAAGGGAGAGGAAGGACAACCTGGTATTGGAAAGCCATTAGGGGGGCGACCTACTCACCACCTCCCGTGCCCCGTGTGGGTTCCTTTGTCCCAGTGTACCTCAGCATGGACCACTCTTCCCTTTTCTCTCTGTCCCCACCCTCCCCACCTCCTCCTCCCCCACCTCCTGTGTCACTTTCTCCAGGGAGCCCCCCTTGATGCCCTCCAGGGCATTACGATCTGACCTTTGTTTTCCTAGAGTGAACAGAGGCTGACCCACTGCCGTCTTAGGTAACCGAACCCATAGCCACGACTAACACTCACGGTTTGCTTTTTATGGCTGTGCTATGCACTTTATGTAGGTTATTTAATTTCGTGTCCATAGCTACCTTAATGATAAGTACTACTACTCTCCTCATTTTGCAGATGAGGAAACTGAGGCTCAAGAGAGAAGCTCTGTATGCTGTTTGACTAAAGCCAGGAACAAAGAAAAGAAAGAAAAGGCCACCGCTGTGTTATCAGAGAATGCTCCCTACTCGCACCTCCTGCCACTGCTTCTTCTACTCGGGACTGCTCCTGACACTCCAGGGACTCTTCTTGAGGCCCCGGTTTCTCTATTCAAGTCTGTGCATGCAGCAGCCACCTCTGTCCCAGCATCACACCAAACTTGCCTTCTCTGTAAAGGGTCACATCTTTTCTGAGCACACTTTTCAGATCTATTGCAAGAGAACAGAGGAATGTCCTGGCTACTGGTTTGCTTCCAGGAGTTTGAAAAAGCTTCTTGCCATTGAGGTCATGGGTCTGCTGCTGTTTCTAAAGATACCTCTGCTACTGGTCTCTCCTTGTCGCTGCATTCAGTGTGTGAGCAGCTGTGGGGCCTCCTGCAGTGCCCTCAACCCCTGTTGGTGGAGCCAATCTTCGGAGCCTTCTGAAGTACAGGGACGGTCCTGCTGGAAGAAGCAAAGCCAAGCAGGCATCTTCTTTTGGGCACCACATTTTGACAACCCCTGTTGGTGGAGCCAATCTTCGGAGCCTTCTGAAGTACAGGGACGGTCCTGCTGGAGGAAGCAAAGCCAAGCAGGCATCTTCTTTTGGGCACCACATTTTGATCCTTTAAAACTTAAACGCTTCAAAATTTCTTTGTCATTTTCAAAAGTTTCTTAGCGTGCAAAGAGCCTAAATGGCAAAGGGTATAATTATGAATTTAGATAGTTTTTTTTAACACCTTTTTTTTTGGTAGTTTCAAAATGTATGGGCAGTTTTAGATGTGAAACTCCATCTCCCAAAGGGGGACATAGGGTCTGATTCTTCAGTGTCCAGGAGAGCAGCCAGGATGCCTGGTCCCACAGTTTCCTTGTGGGTCAGAAGGAGTCAGATTTGCTAAGGCACATGTTAGGGGCTGCACTGTATCCCCCCCAAATTCACATGTTGAAATCCTAACCTCTGATTCCTCAGAATGTGACAGTATTTAGAGGTAGCATTGTTAAAGAGGGGTAATTAAGGCAAAATGAGGTCATTAGGGTGGGTCTTAATCCAATATGACTGGTGTCCCTATAAGAAGAGAAGATTAGGACACAGACACACACACAGAGGGATGACCATATGAGGACACAGGCCTAGGAGAGAGACCTCAGAAGGAACCAAACCTGCTGACACTTTGATCTCAGACTTCTGATCTCCAGGACTGTGAGACAATAAATTTATATTGTTTAAGCCACCCAGTCTGTGATACTTTGCTATGGCAGCCCTAGAAAAATAATACAGATTTCACACTGTGGGTGATGCCACAGGTAGTTTAATCTATGGATTTCTGTTATCTTAAACCTTCAGTCGAGCCAGAAGTGTCTTAATGAATATTTTTCTGAACACGGCAAACTGATGCTTCTAGAAAAGCACGCTTCATACATGCAGCCTTGTATTCTGCAACTCCCTTTAAAAGACTCCTCCGGTGGAGTAAACTCGAACCTCCGAGAAGCCAAGCAGCGAGTCAGTGTCGCTGAGATTTTTACCTGTGGTTCTAGGAACTCAGAGGCAGATGAGCATGCAGGCTTTGCACAGACCACTAAGCCACTTCTAAGAGCAAGGCTACCTGAGGCATTTTGCAAAAGTACGTATGTGCCGAGGCTTTTCCTCTCCACACCTACCGCAGCTCTCTTTGCCAACATAGTGCATCTTTCGAGGGGAACCAAGTTTGGGTTCAGCAAGAATTTTATGTTGCATACCACATGTGATAATTCCAGGGAATTTCAATTGCATCTTATCGGCTTGCCTAAACAGACTAAGTGAGAGCCTGGTGTGGTATGACAGAAACAGCCATGTTCTCTGTGACAGACACATTTGTTTCCCGTGCTGGTTTCTTAGACTCTGGCTCACCTCCCACAGCGGTGCGTTGGGGGTGGGGGTGGGGGCAATGGTTTCTTGGTTCTTCACCTCTCTTGTCCCCCAATTTCCCCCTGGGTATCTGGCTAAAAAATGAGTTATGGGTTTCCTTCTGTGAGAATTGCATGGACTGATAAAGTACCATCCCAGGAAGGAAGCAAGATGCCGTCTTCCCCTGGAGCTCGTAACTGCATTTGGGGAGGGAACACATGCTATAAATTACAGGCCGCAAGCAATGACCACACAGAGCTCTGCGAGTGGCCAGGCTCTGGGAACGGGGTGGGAACTCTGGCAAGAGCAATCTGATGGATGGAGATTGTTCTAGCATCGGGCTCTAAGGCAATATCCAAATGGTACCAAAATAAATGATATTTTGTCACCTTTCTGGCTTGGGTGACTGATGTGAACAGCTAATCTGGACAATTTAAACCCTTATATTGATGGATTACTTGGATGAAACTCACCAGGAAATTGCCAAGATTTTACTTGGCCCTCTGAAATTAAATTTCAATATTATCTCACAGAGTTAGAGATTCTGAAAGAACCCCAGTTCCTTTTCCTGACAGGAAGGAGTGAAAAGACCTGTTTGGATAAGCCCTCTGAGTCTCGTTGCAAGCTAGGGCCCTCTCCAGATTGCCCCCTTGAAAGCTAAGGGACCTTTGTTCCTAAATTGGGGCAGGTCAGCTGGCCGTCCACTGGGCACAGGAGCATGGACCTCTGTTAGGGGCTGGGCTGCTTCTATTACCTGGTGTCTGCACAGGTCACCATGTCCTCTCATTATCTGTGCTGTTGGGACGGTAAGAACAGCTCCAAAGGTCAACACTACACTCTGAAATCCAACCTATTGCCCAGTGGAATGTTTAAAAATTTCCTGAATCTGTCTTCCTGAGTTGATAAAATAGGAAACAATAAACGTTTGGAGGGGGCATTGAAAGTGGAGTAAAGGCAGGAAGATATTTTTTTCTGTTAGTCTACAGATATTGCTTCCTTTACTTGCTAGCAGCCCAGAGGAAATGCAGCGAGGATGCAATTCACAGCTTCTCACCAGTGGCCGGTATCTCTGCAGCACCCACCAAATGACGCTAAGAAGCAATGTGACTCATGCACATCCGCATGATTCAACTTTGCTAAGATTTCCTCGGCTGCCAGTAAAGACGCACTCAAAAACTCTTTAATATGAAGTTTGGAATTGGTTAATGACTTGCTGTCTTTCCCTCCTCCCTAAATCCCACCCTGTCATCCCCCAAACATACACCCACACATCTTTGTACAGTTTTTAAATTTCAGGGACTTGGACACATAGAAGCTTTGTGGCATTCCTAATAGCATTTGTTGTGACAAAGTGGCTGGCAAGCCCTCCGCATTCCCCTGCTCACTTGGCTGTATGAATAAATAATGAGTCACAGATACTATTTGGGTGCGCACGAGCATTTGTAGCCAGAAAATTAATTATTCCCCCATCCCATCCCACTCCATCCCAGCTCTGCCAAACCATCAAGCCACACTTTGCAGGCATCGGTCAAAGTGCGTGCCCCACCCGACACACTGTAATGCCTTCCTGACATTTTTATGTTATTATTTCTGTTTGTTTAAGCACAGCCCTCTTTTACCACTAAAGATACGCAAGATACACATGCACACACTCATACACTCACGGCTCAGCCACAGCTTTGCACATTTCAAGAGGCTGGTTGCAAAAATGCAGACGGGTTTTCCACACTAGCTGTTCCTTTTCTTAAGCGTGCAATCTAATAATGACTGAAGCTACAAGAACGCTTGACTTAGTAAACTTCATTGCTCTTTTAGAAAGAAGCCTCTGGACGCGACAACTTGGCTTGCTTTCCCTCTTGAAAGATGCCAGTTACCTCTTTGCATTGAGGCTACAAGGAAAAATAACCAGCACGGTGGTCCCATCCTGATGATTTTGACTTAAGCAAGTTTGTCCAGTGCCTGTATTCTCTGCCTTTTGGAGACAGCCGAGTTGCCACTTTGGCCCTGAAGTCCTCAGGCGGGTGGAAGGCACATCTGTGAGCCTCCGCCTCCTGCCCCACGCTGGCAGCAGCCTCCTGGCCAGCTCCAGGCATGTGCCTGCTAAGCCTGGGGCCGGCTGCAGCCTGGGCCACACAGCGTGCTGAGTTATGGGTAGCTCAGACACAGTCATTCCAGGCAAGGGACAGCAAAGTAAAACTCAGGGAGCTTTGTGCGAGCTTTATAATCTCTAGGACTTTAAACAAGACCAGCACAACTTACTTGCACTTGACAAAGTTCTCACGCACCGACTGAACACTTCAACAGCTTAACTAAGCATTTATTAAAACATTTCTGAAGAGCTGCCATCTGATGAATAAGTAATCCAATAGCCTTGTAACCATATGCCTCAGTTTGAATTCCTCCCCGAAAACAGCCAGGGAACCGGCAGGCGCTGAGGCATCTCTCTGCCCCGAGGTAACACGGGCTGCCATTTCATTATATGCAGAGCTGAGCAAAAAGTAGATATTAAAAGACCAGCGTGTACTCACCTCTCATGAAGCACTGTGGGTACGAAGGAAATGACTCAAATATGCTGTCTGAAGCCATCGCTTCCTCCTGAAAATGCACCCTCTTCTGAAGGCGGGGATTCAATGATTTCTTTTACCCTAGGAGCGAAAACCAAGAAAGGTCACTGTTTCAACCTCACCCCCGACCATGGCTCTCTACCTCTCCCTTTTTTTCACCCCTCGATGCCTCTGGGACTCCCTGAGCCCTATGAAAAATGTACCTTTGAGAAAACAAATATTCAAATTGTTAAAGATTAGGAAAAAAAAAAAAAAGCGCCGCCTTGGCTGTGGGTTGGTGATGCTCAGCGCTCTGCGAAACCCTGTGGTTTGCATGCAGTGTGATTCGTCCTGCCTGCTGACCACTGTGCCGGGCTCAGACTTCTGACACTGCCAGCCTACCCAACTTGTGGTTCTGTGGTTGTTTATGAGGCCCAAAGAAGTTTTCACACAACCCAAATTACAAATTTAACTGTTCCCCTTTCCACAGCCCATCTTAATTGGTTCTTGGCAGTCATGTGACTTACAGTGATGTCAATTTTTTTTTTTTTTTTTACTTTCTGAGCAATGCCCTTCCTTCCCTCCACCTGCCCTCCCCCAGTCTGAGCAAGAAAATAGTCAAGTAGACTTTGCAAGAGAGGGAATGTAGAGAAAAGTGACTCAGTCTCCTATTATATCACAATGGTCTCTGCTGACTTAGTACAACTCGGCTCCTGTTGTTGTTATTTGTGGTTTTTGGAACTACTGGTTATTTTGATAAAGATTTCATTGCTGCTTATTCCATAGTAATTCAACGCTGGCATCAAGCTGCTGCTCAGACAGGATGTGGATCCCATCGTCGAAAATGCTCAGCATCAGCTCTGGGGGAGTTCAGTCCTTGGTAAAGACTGTAACAGCGTAAGTGAAACTATAAAAGGGAAAAACAAATAAAAGGAAATGTTTGGGTGAAAGTCTGACCCCTACAAGGGACTAGCAATTTACCAACATTTTAGAGCCTGGAAGAAGGAAAGCATTTTAATTTTGAGATTAAAAACACCATTTTAACAAAACCAAAATTATGTGGTTTTATTGCCCCTAAATGGACATCTATAGTATGTTATCTCTTTCAGTAAAGAGACACAGTTATAGCACTCTGAACACACATGCACATTCAAATTAGGAAGCTAAAGGAAAATAAAGGAGAGTTTCTGTACTTTGGGACAAAGTGGTGGCTGCTCTGCCCCTGTTTATCAAATTAGGAAGCTAAAGGAAAATAAAGGAGAGTTTCTGTACTTTGGGACAAAGTGGTGGCCACTCTGCCTCTGTTTCTTTTGGTTTTCACCTGTGAAGTTTTGCCGCGTTGTCTTTCTCTAGTTCAGTTCAAATAGGCTAATTCACACCTGTAGGAAAAACTACACTTTGAGCACGTGAAGTCTTGGCCATAGATGGAGGAACCAGAAGGAGACGTGTCTCCAGGGCAAGCCCCTTCTCACGTGGCTGATGATGGGTGTCATACAGCTCATCTTCCACCCTCAGTGACATGCCCTTGTGGAGGTGCTACATGTACCATACTTTTGTATGTGTGCAAACCATCTGGTCACACATTTTTTTTTCTTCCTCCCATTGGTTTTACCTGCTAAGTAAAACACTATTCTTTCTGTAGTTCCAAGATTAAGAGAGACTTTCCTTTCCCAATGAATTACTTTATTCTGCTGTGCTCTGCATACATTCTCCCTGGCACATGTGAAGTTCCAATGCACATACTTCAGAGAAACTGTGTGACATGCGTTGTAAATGCCAACCTGGGATTGGAAGCTGCAGTAACCAGTGAAGGCAAAGTCTGAGCTCTCAGAATAGTTCTTCAGTTTTTCCCCATTCACTAAATTTTGCTCACACAAAAGACCTGCAATGATATTACCTTCAACGGCACAGGTCTTTCAAAAGGAATAGACATGATTTTTACTTGCTCCTGTTTTGACTAAAGCAGGAATTGAAACTCTAGAGACTGCTTTCTCTTAGACTTGTGAGAAGTTAGCTTGCCAAATGTTGATACTTTGCTAACATTTGGATTAATAATGATGTCTTATTTTTATGAAGTGTATTAATATCTAAAAGCATGAAAGTTACATATTGCTTCTCAATGTAAATCCCTTGTTAACTTAATTAACATTACATTCCCGTGCTGTGGCACCCCCTAATAAAGCCAAGGCTGAGTTAACCCCAAATCAGGTGGAGTTTTTTTGGTTTTTTTTCTCTTCTACACTTAATATTCCCTAAAAGGTTTCTGAGAGCTGACTGGTGAAACAAGAAGCTGCCACTTCAGAGTCGACTAGGACTTAATAATGACTTAGAAATTCAAGTGGTGAAGCAGATTAATCCTTTGGATATTTCACTTTAGAAACTCCCTAATGCTTCCAGCCTTAGGTGTCCAGATGCTTGAGGGGAGGGTTTGGATGTGTTAGCTCAGTGCCTGGATTCTCAGATTTTCTCTGTGGGCCTGGGGTCTTCTGTAGGACACATCAGAATTTAAAGACGGCTGTAAGGCTGGGGCTTGCTGATGCCTCATCAGACACTGTCACTGTTGGGGCTGGGGCTTCAACGGGGCACTAGGGGGCAGAGTACAAAGGCCTATGCACTGGCCCTGTACTGCCTTCTCGGGGTTAACTGCCACACCAGCCACAGCATAGTTTCACAGCTTGGCGAGGCAACAGTTGGGGCTTTTCTGGGTATCCTCCAGGTCATGACAATAAGTAAGACTCAGCCAGCTGCCGGTGAACTTGGCTTTACCACTTCCTTAGGAATCCAAGTCAAAAGGACGTCTGTCATCAATGAAGCGCCTGGAGAAATACTTGATCCTATCTTAACTAGAACTGTTTAGAATCTTTAGGTCTGTGCATTGACCCACACCCTCTGTCCTCATTCCTGCAGGTGACTCAAGCCCTGGGCTGCTGGCTTGGGAATTCAGCTTTGGCAAGTAATTGGATGGCCATTTTCATCCTTGCTCAGATTGGCTAGAGCTTCTAAGTGCCAGTAGCAGGGGAGGGTTGTGTGTGTGGAATATGCTCAGGTGTCTTTTTTAATGGCCCTATAAAAAAAACCAGCAAAGGTTGAAAGATGCATAGTTGCATAACGCTTTAATTAATGCAGGGGAGGGTTGTGTGTGTGGAATATGCTCAGGTGTCTTTTTTAATGGCCCTATAAAAAAACCCAGCAAAGGTTGAAAGATGCATAGTTGCATAACGCTTTAATTAATATATAGACTTCTGTGTGCAATCCAATCAAAACACTCTCTGTTGGGCATTTTCACTATGTGATTAAGGCATACTATCTCTGAACTCCACATGTCTATTATAAAGCAGATTCTCTGGCCAGAAATTGGAAGTAAAGTTGGACCACCCAAACTGGATATTGTCTAAAATCCTAGGAGGACAATGCTGCTGAATTATCTTTGTATAGCACGAATTTCCATTATTTCCTAAATCATTTTTTTTTTTTTTTTTACCAACAGAGGTGCTAACCAGAAACTTTCATGATATACTGACAGTGAGCTCAGTGATGACTTTTGAGTTGGGACATGGACATCAAAGCTTCATGGAATGAATATAACCTGTTCTTGGCAAATCCAATGGTTTGAAGTAACTGGAGAGTCCCAGAGGCCCCGCTGTCAAAGATCTTTCTTTGGATGGTCTTGACTGTACCCACATCTCTCTTCTGCAAAAGTCTCTCATTCCTCTGGGTAAAAGTGCAATTCAAATTTAAGTCACCACAAGAATTTATTTTATAGCCAAGCAAGAGTTTCAGTATTTATTCCTTAACCTTCTCTAGATGAAGATGTAGTTTGCCCTGTGGGAAAATAGGATCTAGAAAGGAAAAAAGAAAGAAAGGCAGTCATTGAAAACAACCCATCGAATGAATGCTATCTGACAATATGAAGACCTGTTTAATGATAATTGTTACAAATGAAGAGTTTAGAATGCTTCACTACTCGCCATGTAGACTGTGAGCCCACAACATTGACATCACCTGGGAACTTGTCAGGAATCAGAATCTTGGGCTCCATCCCAGGCCTACTAAATTTTAATCTGTAGCTGTACAAGATCCCCAGGTGATTCCTCTACATGTTAAAATTTCAGAAGAACTGCTCTGAGGGAAGCCTTGCATATGTTGAAATTTAGTAAAGAAAGAATATGGTAATTGTTTACATCCTTTGAGATCTCTTTTTTGCTTAGAGTTTTCTGAAACTTTTCTACCTTGTTGCCTTGGCATGATTCTGTAAGTCCTGGATGTTTCTAGACAGCAGAAACCCACAAGAGGCACGGCTCATGTCCTCCAAGGTAGCACTTTCTTGGACAGCTACTTGGACTTCTCATCTCCCGTGCAGTGTTTGGGTCAAGTTTACAGTTTGAGGTTTGACACTCAATGTGGGAAGGCTCCCGGGTGCTCCATCTGTTTAGCTGGTGGCCACGTGGATCTAAACAGAAGGCTTTTTTCCTCCAGGGCATCATCAGACTCTCAGTTTTCACCTAGTTTGCAGTTTGGAAACACATTAATCTTGTGAGTTCTTCCAGACGCACACCACGTGTGCACGCTCCAGGCAGCGTTGCAGGTGACCTTGTGGCCTTGACATTCTCAGCAGGGGCTGTCCTCCTCCCCAACAGTTACCTGTCCCCAATCTCCAGCCACTGCCTTGCAGATGTCATGCACTACACTTTGCTCTAAAAGAAAGGGCCCACCCTTAGATTGTACACACTGCAAACAGCCAAGCCATCCAGGGTCCTGAGGATCCATTTACACAGGAACCCAGGAGTTTGGCCACTTCTCTTAGATGCATCTGGATCCTTTCAGGCCTGCGTTGGGCCAAAAAACTTGTTTGGAATAGTTTCTCCTTACAGAGTTTTGGCCTTTCTGCTTCTGGTGCCATTTGAAACCAGGAGGGTAAAACTGGAAAACTTAAACAAACCCTCTTTGAATGTTAGAAATGTTCAGCATTCGAGGTTTGGTCAAATGATGGAAAACATTCTGAGTTGGTACTGAACTTTCCAGCTGGTTCCTCCAACCTTGAGGCTAATTATAGCATGAGATCCAGGCAGAGAAAAGAAAGGGAAATGAGGAAACTAAAGTGACTCGGAGTTAGAGAAGCCAGAATTCACACTGGTTAGATGGTGTAAGACCCGATACCTCAGTTTACATGGCAAATAATGGGTAGTGTCCCAAGTCCGATCAAGGCACCTGGCTTCAGGAACTCTTATTGTAATTGCTACTTCTTTTTCCAGTGGTAGACAAATTAACAAACACCCACATGACTATTTAGAAACCGAAGCAGAATGTAACCTTTTTCACTGGGTGCTGCAAGGATCAGTAACTACTTGGACTATGCAAAGTGGTTTTGAATGGAATAAGATAGAGACCTGTGGTTGACATTTCAGTATGGAAACATCCAATATGTGAATTTTAATATTTGCACTTGGCAGGTATCATAAAGGAATGGCATCAGGACCCTAAATTAGAGGTCTGGGTAAGAACGAGTTGAAAATATCCTCTGCAGCTGATGCTAGAGGAATTCTTAAGTGTTCATCAGGTAATTTTTGAATTAAATGTTCTTTTGGAATAATATTATTTAGCCCTACAGAAGCAGGCTTAAATTCTTTCACAACCTCAAAATGTCAAAATTAAAAAAAAAAAAATCAGCTCAACTGAGAAACAAAATATTGCACTTAAAATTGTATGGTGTATATTTTAATTTCCTCTTCTTTTAAATTCCCTCCCCTATCTGTTGCCAGTTTAGAAACTAGATGGATTTCTGGGAAAACAGCAGGGAGAAAAACATTGTCCATGTTCTGGTTCTGATTTCATCTCCTTCTCAAGTTTTTAGTTTATTCAAAGCAGAGAGAGGAAAGCAAGGTATCATCTTGTAGCATATCGACTGCACTACGGCTGCCAGGACACCACCTCGCAAGCATCTGCGGCCGGTCACATAACATGATCACTGGGACTCAGAATCTTTGGAGATATATACAATGTATGTTCTAATTTTATTGCATTGTGATAACAATATTTAACATGAGATCTATTCTATTAAATTTTTAAGTGTACAATACAGTGTTGCTAACTATAGGCACTATGTTGCACAGCCAATCTCTAAAACTTATTCATGTTGTATTATTGAAAGTTTATGCCCATTGATCAGCAATTTCCTATCCTTCCTTCCCTCCTGCTCCTGGTAACCACCATTCTACTCTCTGATTCTATGAGTTTCACTATTTTAAGTACCTCCTATATGTGATATCGTGCAGTATTTATCCTTCTGTGTCCGGCTTATTTCACTTAGCATAATGTCCTCCGGGTTCGTCCATGTTGCTGGGTATTGCAGGACTTCCTTCTTTTTTAAGGCTGAGTAATATTCCACTGTATGCGTATGTCACATTTTCTTTACCCATTCATCACTGATGGACATTTAGGTTGTTTCCACATCTTGGCTATTTTGAATAGTGCTGCAATAAACATGGCAGTACAAATACTTCTTTGAGATCCTGATTTCAATTATTTTGGATAAATACCCAGGAGTAGGATTGCTGGATCAAATAGTATTTCTATTTTTAATTTTCTGAGGAACCTCCTACTCATTTCCATAATGGCTGCACCATTTGCATTCCCACCAACAAGGATGTATGTATCACATATCTGAGGGTACTTCGAAAGTTCATGGAAAAATAAAATTGAAAGATATGAATCTTTCCATGAACTTTTTGAAGAACCCATGTATATAATTTATATATAAATTGAAGATACCGTTTCTCACACAGGACTTACATCTGAGATGATTTTCTTTCCAGGTTAAGGGAATTTGGAGGACTGGCAAGCATTAGCAGAACTGAAGGATTATTGGGGATAAAATGGAAGGGAGTTCATCTGGTTTCCATCATCAGAAGGCAATGATCTTTGTCTGCAGGACACATCAGTTTCAATGACCTGCGATAGTTGTGGAGGTATTACTTTTGGTTTGTTTCCCTGTGCTTTTTCAGATTTTACCATTGCTCATGTTATAAAGCTCAACACTTATATTGAAAACAGAGACCCAAGGACATTATTTCTTTGCCCACTTGGACTGCATGCTGTGAACTGGGCCTCCAGACCTTCCTCAAACTCAGAGTTGTTGTTCAACAGACATTAAGGAGTTTCCAAAATCAAAAAAGTGAATCATGAAAATCACTTGGGATTCTTTAAAAACTCTGAGACTTGAGAATTTTATTGCTCATGTCTACATTAATATCATTATCAAAGTTCAGGAAGCAGGTACTTTCAAATTTTGTAGGTGATGTGTAACCTCTTGCTATAGCGCTTTGTCTTTGAACAAAGAATGTCATCACTATCCTTTTGACTGGTCTCACTTACCAATTCCCGCTCCTTTTAAAATCACAAGATTTACATGATTGGTGGGACTCTTTTCTTTTTATCCCTCTACGTTGACTATAGCCAGAGCCCTTTATGTATGTATGCATGTACTTAGCTTCATTGTCACCCAAAAACCCATCTCAAAGAGGCTTCTTCTTCCATCTCCCTATCTATGTGGATTTATATTGGGTTCCCCCACACCCACTCGGGCTCACGGTTTTTATCTCTCTATACATCCAGTGTGTGGCATGCCCCAAGGATACTCCATAGCATGGCAGCATTGCTTTCCCTTAATTCTTTTATTATCACAACATGAATTCACCTGTTATAATCTTATGAATTATTCAGTTCCCCCTTTATCCTTACATTATTTGTCTCTTCTGATCTTTTCCCTGGGCTTTACCAAACATCAGGAATACCCCATCTTCCCTGCAACCTTAGTTATTTCACTGAGTATTTATTAAGTACTCAGTTACTTCACTGAGCATTTATTTCCTAACCCTGGACAAGACACACCTGGTCATGCTCAGAAGAACATTTATAAGCCATTATAAACATTATGAACCATTCACATAAGAAATGAATGAACAGAAAATACCAAAAGGACAGGTATGGCCAGGGTTAGGACTGGGGTAAGGTGAATGAGGTTCCCGGGATGCAAAACTGAAAGAAGCATTGACCATCAGCGTCCACCCTGTCTTGCATGACCCTAAGAGTGAGTGCATCCTTAAATTTTGCACCGTAGTGACTCACCTGCCTTACCAAGTCCCAAGCCTGGGTATGTTGTACAAAATTAAACAGAGACCATGGGCTGGCGAGAGGGTGGTGTCTAAATAAGGAAGGGATTTTGTGGCCAGAAAACTTGTAGCCACAAAATAGTGGAGTCTTGAACTGGACCTTGACCCATAATGCAAGTTTTGTTTTGTTTGTCTTAGGCATGTACATTTTTGCTAGATGAAAGGACAGGGAAAGGCATGAAGAGGGACAGAGCTCTGCAGTGAAAGGCAGATTAGAAATAAGCCCAGGCTGCTTAGACAACTGTGAGGGTCCCACTTTGACAGAGAAAGAAGAGTGATGAAGGAGATTGGAGAAGAACCCATCTGGAAACAAGGAACTTGGTCCAACTAAAAGAGGGCCTCAAAGACCAGGCTGAGGAGTTTGCTTTCATTCTTTACACAGTGGAAAGCCATCAAAAGCTTTAGAGTGGGAATGTGATGGGATGGAATTGGAGCTTTTGGAAAATTGGTCTGGCAGTGGGATCTATGATTATTTGGTTTATCTGTTGACTCTCAAGAGCAGGGGTCTTGATTATTTTGGGTCATTGTTGTATGTCCAGCATCTATCACTGTGTTTGGCATTTTTGTTGAATGGATTAATGGATGAATGGATGGATGGATGGATGGGTGAGGGGTTTTTTTAGGACTAAAGCCTGGGGAATCAGAGGCTGCAATACTTCAGCTATGGAGTAACAAGCCACTTGACTAAGGATGTGAGTAGTGGGAAGAGAAGGCAATGGGATGGTGATAGGCTGACTTCATTAATGGTCTCAGTTCTTCCCACCTCCTTGTAGTCACATTCTCTGCTCTGTTACTGTAGCCCCCTCCCACTCTTACCCTGAGCTTGATCTTATAACTTGCTTTGGTCAATGGGACAGTCACAAATGATGAAAGCAGAAGCTTGGAATAAGAAAGTGCTTGCGCACTAGAATACACCTTGGCTGGTATTCTGGAGGGCAAAACACATGAAAGGGAGCCAGTTGTCTCAGCTGAGTCCATCCTAGATCAGCTAACAGCCAGCTGACCACACTTAAGTGAGCTCCAGCCCAACCCAAAAGAACAGACAAGCCAAACCCAGCCATGACCAGCAGAACTGCCCTACCTTTCCATAGAAGCATGAGCAATAAAATATGGTTGTTGTTTTAAGCCATAGAGTTTGCAGGTGGTTTGTAACATTGTGTTACTGTGGCCATAGATTTTGTGCAGGAAGAGGCAGAGATGCAGAAAGCATCAGCACAGAGCTGCAGCTGAGGCAGTCACTTTGCAAAGTGAAAGAAAGTGTAAAGCTGGAGAAATGCAGGTAAGAAGGGAGTGGGAGGAGAAAGAAGGAAGGCTGACAAGAAAAGCAGGATAAAAAAGGGAGCATAATACAAGCCAAGGAAGAAAGAAGTTTTCACAGACGGGAGGGAAACAGAGTTAGCTGCAGAAAAGAGAGTCATGAAAAACAAAGACTATGGAAAGGTCAACAGATTTGACAAGAAAGAGCCACTTGTGATCTGTTCCTTCATGACATCTCATCAGACCAAACAGAAGAGTGACATCCAGTTTTGCTGGTGTGCAAACAGTTCCTCCTTTGCTTGAATAGGAAATTAATATGGAGTTAATTATTATGTTTATATGCTTATTCAAATATATCTAAGGTGGTTACATAATTCTTCTGTTTCAATTTAATTCAAAATATATTTGTAGAGCATCTACTTGATAGAACAGAGAGAAATTACATCTAACAAAAGAAACATTTTGAGTACTATTTGTTGCAGTTTTACATAAAACAGCTAGATTTTGAGGGTGTGTTTGAGATGGGCTGATGTGGGCCAAAAGGAGGTGATCCTTCCAAAGATGGATTGTCACCCCTCCACAGCAGCTGTAGTGCTCAGCTCTAGCTGGATGTTGTGGTAGTTACCTGTGCTACTACAATATGACAGACACTGGCTATCAGAAGGAGGTACGAGACAGAGAACCATGTAGAAATTTCCAGAGAGGTGTTTGAGAACTGTTCGGGCACCTGATTCTCAGAGAGGACATAAAAAGACCTAGACTGGGCATTGAAGAGGAGGGCTTTGGAGACAATGATCGGGTAGAGCAGCTCCACTCCTCTCCTCTCACCTTAGTGGTTGAGTCATAGTGGGGAGTCTGCCTCTCACATCAAATCCAGTGAGAGGGGCTTGAGTCAGACCATACAGAGATCATGTGACCCTTAGTCTGGGATATAACTCACTCCCTGAGAGAGCAGAATTGGCCTCTTGTAGGTTAGGATGGATGGGGAAAGCATTATAAACTTCCCACATACCCCTCCAAGAATCCCCAGATATGGAATAGCTCCATAGAATGTTGACTTGGCATTGTTTTAAAAGGGATTCTTTCCAAGAAGGTGGACTGCTTGAGCAAGAATATTTCTACCCAAACAGGTTATGATGCAGACCACTGGGGAGCAGGAGATGAGATGGAATTGGGGGCTAATAGTCCAGAGAGGGGTGCAGGCCCTGCATGGGGAGTTTCAGCAGAAGAAGCCCAATGAGAGAGTCACTGGAGAAACCAGGAGAGTGTGCAGAGAAGAAGCAATCCACGTGAAACATCTACAGGGCCTGAGAGCCAAGCCATCGTACAACAGCAGCTGACAAGCCGCTCCAATCCTCCTCCCTCTCTCCCTCCATCCTCTGCAGCATAGCAGTGTAAAGAGCCTTGGTTGGCAAAGAGATAGGGTGGGCAATAGAATCCTAGGCTGCAGGAAGAAAGGAGCTTACCCACACTCCATTAACCCTCCCAAGCAGTCAGCCCAACAGGATCCAAGTGCAGCGATGGGAGTCAAATCGAGTTTGCAATTTTGATTATTTGAGACTATGATTTAGAGGGACCAGAGGACTTTTCTTATGTAAGTGAAGGGCAGGGAAAGGATCATCCACACTGAACATAGTTAGAAGGCCAGTGCAAGACAAGAAGCAAGTGGCTTTTCAAAAGGTGGAAACAACCCAAAATGTCCATTGACATCGATGAATGAATGGATAAACAGAATGGGGTATACACATACAAGAAAACATTATTCCGCCATAAAAAGAAATAAAATTTTATATGTGCTACAACATGGATGAACCTTGAAAACATTATGTTTAGTGAAATAAGCCAGACTCAAAAGGACAAATATCATATGATTCCATTTACATGAGGTACCTAAAATAAATAGGCAAATTCATAAAGCAGAAAGCAGAACAGAAGTTACCGGGAGCTGAGAGGAGTGCAGGAATGGCAAACCATTGTTTAATGGGTACAGATGAAAAATTCTAGAGATGGATGGTGGTGATGATTGCATAACATAATAAATGTAATTAATTGTACGTTTATGAATGGTTGAAAGGATAAATGTTATACGTATTTTACCACAATAAAATAATCAAGTGGCTTTTATAGTTAGACCCAATGAATTCTCTGTGCCAAAATAATTGTTTATGTCCATGGTGGGACTCTTTTGTATCACGGTCCACACAGCTCCTGGGTGAGTAGCAGTGGGGTTTACGTATGTATTATTTTTTATTCCCTTTTCCTTAGCAATACTGGGCTGGACAGTTTGAACAGATATAGCCAAGATCTGCCTCTTGCCCTTAGGTGACTGGATTGATGTAGTCCACCTTAAGTCTTGAGAACCTCGAGGTTTGTTTGTGTGCAACACAGTTAATATAGTGGTTATTACCTAATAGGCATTTACTAAATCATTACTATTTATATGATAATTGGAAGACATCAGAAGACAGTGCAGAAAAATGACTCTTGGAAAAGTTTGTGACTTTGGCTGCACCTTAAATGGTGGTCTATACCTTTTCCGTACATAGAGAAGAATCTAGAGTTGTATCTTAATTAGCTGAGAAAAATGAAACTTGAGATTTCCTTGGAAAAGTTTGTGACTTTGGCTGCACCTTAAATGGTGGTCTATACCTTTTCCGTACATATAGAAGAATCTAGAGTTGTATCTTAATTAGCTGAGAAAAATGAAACTTGAGATTTTTTTTTCTAGAACATAAATTACCTTGTATTAGAGTTGACTTCAAAAACTATACAGACCCACACACTCAGACACACACACACACACACACACACACACACAATCCTGGATATTGATTTCACTTGATACACTGCCCTCACTTGGCACAAATGTGCGGGCAAGCCCCAACATATTATCTTTCATTGTTCTCTGTGCCTGTAGTTAGCCAACCACATAAAGGGCAGATCTAGAGGAGATAATTGATTTAATGACAAGTCAAACGATTAATCCTTTTTCTGCAGCATCTTAATATGCAGAGATTATCTTGTTTGATGCCTGAACTATAAATATGCTTCCACTCGTGCTTAAATCCCACACAAAATACATCTTTTCCTTGAATCTACTCAAGTGTGCAAAGACAGCTTTCTGGGCCAAGAAGATGAAACCGTGAAATCATGCTGATTAAATTGTTTTATCCACCCAGGGCACCCTTTTCATAGATGCCAATAGAAATTGAAAATAAGAGATGAAGTTACAACTTGGTGTTGACAATTCCACCGTACTTCAAGCCCTCATCTTAATGCAGTAACATATTTTTGGCTCATTACTTTGGAGGATATGTCTCTGTGACATAATGAGGGTAGGGTTGCCAGATTAAACAAAACAAAACATAAAACTAAAAATCATGCATTGGTAAGTTCAAATTGTAGAGAAACAATGAATAAGTTTTTAGTATGTCCCAAATATTGCGTGGAACATCCATATAGTAAAGAATTACAATAGTCCCCACTTGTCTATGGTTTCAGTTATCAGAGGTACAGTACAATAAGATATATTGAGAGACAGACCACATTCACATTACTTTTATTATAGTATATTGTTATAATTGTTCTATTTTATTAATAGTAACTGTTGTTAATCTTTTACTGTGCCCAATTTATAAATTAAACTTCATCATAGGTATGTATGTATAGGAAAAACCAGTATATATAGGACTTGGTACTGTCTGTGGTTTCGGGCATCCACTGGGGGTGTTGGAACATATTCTCCATGGATAAGGAGGGACTGGTATATTAATTATTTATCTAAGATTCAAATTTAACTGGGTAAATTCAATTTAATTTTTTAAATTTAATTTATTTTACCTGGCAACTCCAGTTGACAGCCAAGACATAAGATATGCATGTGTGCACATATCGCCCAAGAATCAGGAAGCTTTGGGGGTTTATTTAAATATACAGGATAGAAAAATAGAGGACACCATTAGACTTCAATCACTGAAAGCTGATGTAGATTTCTCCCCCTCACCCCTTCTTTTTTGCAACCCTTTCAAGGCCCTGGAGGAGTGTTAAATACCAGGCTCACCTTGCTAATGGTTTGTCCAACAGTGAGAAACAATGGCAAAAGGGATCATTTACCTTGTTTTTTCCACGTTGGACTCACCTGCTTTCTGGTCCAGGGGGATATGCAATGATATTGTTCTTCTCTGCTCCTTTTCCAAAGAGGAGCCCAGGCGTGTTAATTGCTGGGTGGCAGCTACAATAAATGCAAGCAGATGACAGCTGGGTGCTGGGCACAGTCTGCAAGAAGAGGTTTGGGTTTCCATTGTAGTTCATCCATGTCATAATCCTGTACCCTTCCATCTGCACTAACTGTTGTTTTAGGTGTCCAGCAATTGGCTAGAGCTGAAAACATGAACACCCCCATGCACGTGCCCTTATCATGTTCTTTTTATGTTGGTTTGAGAAATACACCTGAGACACCAAATGCACACAAGGAACACAGCAATTACCAACCACCAGGGGCAGGCAGCAAATGCTCAAACAACAAAACACCCAAGGATGGGCGGCTGCTAGCTTCTGACTTTCCTCATGGTGCTGGGGCCCAGATCTGCATCTACGACTCCCTCCCACTTCTGTCCAGGGACAGCCGATTTCAGTGCTGCCAAAGATGGGCCATTTTCTTAGCAAATTTCTCTCCTAATTTATTTTGAACAAACAACTGGTGCAGGTTATGCATGGTTCTGGGAAAACTATTTAACAGAGAAAGAGGCAGGACATAATTAGTTTGTCTTCTATGAAAAATTAAATTGTGAAATTGTTAAAAGGAAAATTGGATCTCTTTTTTTCCCCCAGGTATGGCTTTGGCAGAAAAATCCCAAAGGAATATCAGAAAGGAGATTGAGGGTGAGGGTAGGGAGAGACTTTGAAAACAACACCCCATTTATGTCTTTGAGGATGAGCTTTTCATTCATTATGTACCGGACACCATTTTAGTGAGCAGATAGACAGAAACACCTGTCCAGTTAGGTTCTGGGGCAAGAGAGTCTAGGACAGAGGGTGTGAATGTGAATGGTGGAGGCACACTACCTGGGTTTGAAATCCCAGCTCAGCCACCTACTAGTTACATGTCCTTAGGCAAGCTACCTAATTTATCTGTGCCTTGGTTTTCTCATCTCAAGTGGGAATAATACCATTATGACCTTCATAGGGTTGTTCTAAAATGGCAATAATAATATTTCTTACCTCGTAGGGTTGTTGTAAGAATTGAATTGGCTAATGCCTGTGAAGCATGTAGAAAAATTCTTGGTACGTGCTAAGTACTCAGTTCTATTAGATAAAATGGCAATAATAATATTTCTTACCTCGTAGGGTTGTTGTAAGAATTGAATTGGCTAATACCTGTGAAGCATGTAGAAAAATTCTTGGTACGTGCTAAGTACTCAGTTCTATTAGATTGTATTTGTTGGTGACACTGCATATTTAACACTAACGAATTTAACACTAATGAATGTGCTATCTGTGTGATCTTTTGCATGAATGATGGGGAAGGGAAATCGTATTACCTCTTGTAGCGGATTGAATTATGTCCCCCCAAGCTCACTGAAACTTGAATTGTGTCCCCCAAGTTTTATGTATTAGAAATTTAGTCCCCACCGTGACTGTTAACAGGGTGGGAAATCCTATAATGGTGATTGAAAGTGAATTCTTAAAGAGGTGATTGGATTGTAGGACCGTGCAGTAGTGAATGGATTAAAAATGGTGGTCAGGGGTGTGGTTCTGAGGGCTTTAAAAGGAGAGGAGAGTCTGTCTTTCTCTCTCTCTGCTTGCACCATCTTGCAATGTGAAACCACTGGGTCAATGTCGCCACCACCAGATGGACTTTGTACTTCCCAGCCTCAGAAACTGTAAGCAATAAATTTCATTTTTCTTTATAAATTACCCAGTTCCAAGTATTTTGTTATAAGTAACAAAAACGGACTAATACACCTCTTAAACCTATTAGGGAAAGACTGGGCAGACATGATTTTGTATTCATGCTCCCTCCCACAGATAGTGAATTACTTAAGTAGTTGCTTTGGTCATGTTCTACTTTGGTCCCCAAACACTGAGAACATTCTTCCTTTAAACAATTTTAAAAAAATGATTAGAAAATCAATGGGCTGACCCCGTGGCTCACTTGGGAGAGTGTGGCGCTGGGAGCGCCGAGGCTGCGGGTTTGGATCCTATATAGGGATGGCTGGTGCACTCACTGGCTGAGTGTGGTGCAGGCTGCACCACGCCAAGGGTTACGATCCCCTTACTGGTCACAAAAAAAAAAAAAAAAAGAACATCAGTGATACAAGCCATCTACAGGAACATGGAGAAAGTATCACCCAACTAGAAATTAGAATGCTCTTTTGGGGGGGTTGGACTAAATTACTGTTCAGAATAATCTGTGTGCTCTCCTGTAGCTGGTCATCATATGTCATATCTTTCGCTTTTCCTTCTGCCATGTGCCTGGCAATGTCTTGCCAAAACTAATGTGTAGCTGGCATGCAACGTGAGGAAGAAATCAATCTCTATGGTTGTAAACCACTGAGATTTGGGTAGTCTGTGGCCCTAATCTAGCCCATTCTGGCTGATACATTGGCTCCAACCAGTATCTACCTAACCCATTGTTTCCTCTTTAATGTACAGGTTTCCTTTTGTGTTGGTTGATTATTATAAAAAGAGCAGATGTTTCATGCACTGAAAAGTAAGGAATGCATCCCAAACAATCCTTGTTTCCTTACGAAATTATTATGGATCCTTCGTCTATACATTTATCTAAGTTCGCCATTCCTTGACTTATGCACTTAATTACGAGACCTCTTGTTAGTACCTAGTCCATGTTGGGTTCTAGGCTGGGTACTGGAGAAAGCAGTGCGCACTTCAGAAATGCATAAGTCAAGGTTCCTGTCCTCAGGGTTCTTATCAAAAGAGTGGGAAAATCTGTTTTAGGACATGTAGAGTTCTTGACACTTTGCTGTGAAAAGTAACACAGTGTTTCACTTCTACCACCTGGCTGGAACTTCACACCCTGCTGCCTAGTTATAACAATGAGTTAGGATTGACTTAGTGGTTATCCTAATTTGCAATCTTTGTACTTGTAAAAGTTAAAACTTAAATCAGATCCTTCACACCTTAGCTTTCCAGGCTAAAGATGTGCCTTTATTAAAATTCATCTCTCACTGAATGTCTATCTCCTTAATAACGTTAGTTGCCCCTTGTTGGCTCTTTACACCTCACTAGTGTCTCTCTTTGGGGAAGATTTCATGGGTAACCAAAATCTCTCCAGATTTTGACACTCAATGACTTTGCTGGAGAGGAAGATAACATTTTTTTCTGCAGTTTTCCTTCCAAAAAATATCCAGATGATAAATGCTGCCAATATACTTCTGATTTACATTAGTGTCTGGCTGGAACTGTCTAGATAATGGCTTCAGTCTTCTACTTTTTTTCCACCTTGTCCTCTACTTGCACTTGGGATTTTCTATGCACTGAGGTACAGGGGTAAGGGAGAAAAATTTCCTTAAACCTGAGCACTTTATCACCGTTTCCTAGGTACATCATATATCTTAATCATTGCCAATTGTTTTCTCTTTTAATAAGTTCTAAAATCTTTTAAGAGATCTAAACTCTAAAACAGATAAACACACTTCTTATAGACATGGACAAATGGAGTTTTACATCTCAACCAAAGTAAGGAACCAGATTTAAAAACGATAAAAAATAATAATAACAAGAAATATTTCCTCCTCCTCTGATCATATTTTCACTTGGAAAGATGTTTCTTTAAATGAACAGAAAAGGAAAAAATAATCCTGTTTATTTTAATTATCAAATTAATGATCTTTGATAACTTAAAATACTTTCTTTTTACAAAGAATACAAAACGATGAATAAATGATAGGAAAACACTTAATGTTGACTTCATCAACAATGAAATGATTAAGAGTTTGCTAATTATATATTAGCTGTCATTGGGTTGCCCCCCTGACAAGTGCCTCACATGCATTACCTCATTTAATTTTCACAATTCATTTTTTTCTCTCCATTCTTCAGATGAAAAAACTGAGGCATAAAGAGGCAGATTAACGTCCAAGGCCACACAGATAGAAAGTAGGGGAGCCACAGTTTCAAACCTAGGCAGGCTGGCTCCACATTTTGCACAAGTCATCACTGGATAATAGTGCTCAGACTATTCTTCACATGTATTCTTCATTTTTATTCTTAATACAAGAATTAAGATAGGAAAGAGAAGATTTGTTTAAACAGGAACTCAAATTTCACACACTTTGTAGTTCAGCACGGGGATCATCTGCTTGAGATTAATAGAAAGATTTTCTCTACAGTGCAGAGGGTTTGCAGGAAGTAGTTCCCAAATTTTATTATTTTTATTGTCTTCACAATATACATTATTTATAAGGTATTAATTATACTACAAAAGGGTCATATGTTCCCTCTGGAGATTTAAAAAGCATTTTCAAGGGATACTTTAAGTTGACCGTGCTTAGGCCTGCATGTAGGATACATTTATGTCACTTCAGATATCAGTCAGTGAGTGGGGTATAATTTAGCAGTTCACTAGATTGACTGTGACGTAATGCAAACTAACCATTAAATCTTTCCTACCTCCAAATACACTGGGCACTTTTTAACCACTCATGCAATTAATATTTTGTACCACCCCAGACTACAGCTATAGGCACAATTTCCCTTTCTTCCTCCAAGACCATAAAACTTGGAGTGCAAAGGGGATGGCTCATTCATTGCTGCGGTGCCTTTAGAACTTAGAAAGTGGTTGGGGCCCATCACATTTTTGTTGGATGGTATATCAATTATCTATTGCCATAGTCACGCTGCATTACAACCGCCCAGAAAAACTTAATGCACTTAACAATGAACATTAATTATTGTTTTCTAGTGTATGGGCTAGTTGGGCAATTCTTCTGGTCTTGTGCATCTGTGGTCAGGTTGGGTGAGCAGCTCTAGTGATTTCGGCTGGGCATTCTCCCATGTTGGGGTCAGCTAGTCTAGGATGGCCTCAGCTGGGACAGCTGGACTGTCCTCTGTGTGGTCTCTCATATTCTAGGATTCTAGCCCAGTCATGTTCACACAGAGGTGACAGAGAAAGTGACAAAACATATACAGCCTT
>NW_007726509.1:671510-683690 GCF_000696425.1 Galeopterus variegatus
AATTTTATTATTTTTATTGTCTTCACAATATACATTATTTATAAGGTATTAATTATACTACAAAAGGGTCATATGTTCCCTCTGGAGATTTAAAAAGCATTTTCAAGGGATACTTTAAGTTGACCGTGCTTAGGCCTGCATGTAGGATACATTTATGTCACTTCAGATATCAGTCAGTGAGTGGGGTATAATTTAGCAGTTCACTAGATTGACTGTGACGTAATGCAAACTAACCATTAAATCTTTCCTACCTCCAAATACACTGGGCACTTTTTAACCACTCATGCAATTAATATTTTGTACCACCCCAGACTACAGCTATAGGCACAATTTCCCTTTCTTCCTCCAAGACCATAAAACTTGGAGTGCAAAGGGGATGGCTCATTCATTGCTGCGGTGCCTTTAGAACTTAGAAAGTGGTTGGGGCCCATCACATTTTTGTTGGATGGTATATCAATTATCTATTGCCATAGTCACGCTGCATTACAACCGCCCAGAAAAACTTAATGCACTTACCAATGAACATTAATTATTGTTTTCTAGTGTATGGGCTAGTTGGGCAATTCTTCTGGTCTTGTGCATCTGTGGTCAGGTTGGGTGAGCAGCTCTAGTGATTTCGGCTGGGCATTCTCCCATGTTGGGGTCAGCTAGTCTAGGATGGCCTCAGCTGGGACAGCTGGACTGTCCTCTGTGTGGTCTCTCATATTCTAGGATTCTAGCCCAGTCAGTCATGTTCACACAGAGGTGACAGAGAAAGTGACAAAACATATACAGCCTTTCCAGGTCTAAGCTTGGAACTGGCACATTGCCGTGTCAGCTGCATCTTACTGGCCAAAGCAATTTACGAGACCAGCCCTGATTCAAGGGCTGGGAAATAGACCCTATCTCTTTATCAGAAGATATTCAAAGTCACATTACAAAGGGTGTGTATTCAAGGAGGGCTAAGGAGTTGTGACTATTCTTGGAATCTGTCACAACTAGAATAAATAAATAAAGATGACCGAAAACCACCAGGTGGCCTTAGATTGCCCCTAGTTTTCTAACTGTAGGCACCAGAAGTGGGGTTGTCAAGTGGAAAGAGGGATGGGGTGGAATAGCTGGTTCAGAGTCCAGGGTCCCTGCCCTTCCCACAGTTGCTTGACCACAAATGAGTCACGTCATGTCCTTAGTCACAGCTTCTCACCTCTCCAAGGTCATCATGGGAATCCAGTGGGACAATGCACATTGAATTGCTTTGTAAATTATAAATCTCAATGCACGTGTGAACTGTCACTACAGTTATTTCACTTGAGGTTGGGAGCCTGCCTGCAATTCCACTAATTTGACAGATTCTGAACAGCACCTTCAGAGAATGTGTAAATTCCTATAAACAACATTTTTCTCACTCTACTCCAAGATCGGGTCTGAGAATTGCATCTTGAGAATCAGAGAAGGATGTGCATTGGGTGCAAGGCATTGCAGGAGCATGCTTGAGATGCAGAGAGGCTGTAGATACACTGCTGTGACACCCATCTCTGGAAGAGCAGATGTTTCTGCTCTGGGTGGCTCCCATGCCAAAAAAAGGTGGTGCACAGAAAATCTGAATTTGCATTTATTTCTACTAGAAATATTGACAAGCTCTTAAAATAAATAACATCACAACTCCTCTTCCAGATTTGGGGATGTCACAATGTAATGGGACTTTCCTTCTTTACACAATTCACAAGCCTTGTGGAAGTGAGATATAGTCTCCCAGTCTAATGAGACCAATGAGAGTGTACTTTGGAGTATGTGAATGGATGGATTTCCTCTGTGTCACTCCTTGTGATTAAAATGGAGATGGGTTTTGAATAAATGACTTATAAGGGGTCTCCTGCATACCCTAGCGCTCTGGCCCTGCTTATGAGTCACATGTAAATGCAAATGTTTAATATGTTTCGAGAAATGACATTCAGGGAAAAAGAGATCCCAGCTGATTGAATATGTGGTGTAGGGAACATGTGGTATAGGGGACAGCCCACATTGTTTGACCATACATGCAGAACTCTTAGTCATCAACTAATGCCTCACTCAGATCTGTGGGCATTTATTGTGCCTAAGAACACGTGTGATCCAAAAATAAAAGATCTAGCCGGGATAAGAGAGATGTCAAAGAGAATTTGGTGCTTCAAATTTTATTCTTGAAAAGATTTATCACAGCATGTCTAAATCCTAAACTCAAAATTACCTTAAATGGCATTATACATCGTATGCACACATTAGGGATGTGTAAACCAACAGCGTAGATTTTTTTCTCCCTCTTCTTAGCATTGGTGTAACCTACATGCTGCTGTATGAAGTTTAGCCTGCCGTGCATTTAAAACCAACCCCCAGGCGAGGGCTTCACTGATCCTGCACATGCGATGGTTAATTCCCCTGGAATGGCATTGCTTTGCGTGGGCTGCCTGAAGACAGATGGAAAAAACGGTTGGCTTTTTCTTTCCTAATTTGCAAGCCACTTACCTTCTCCTGGCTCCACATTCCTCCCGTCTTGGGAAAGGGGTTAGAGATTAGGGTGACCTTGGAGGGACAGGTCCTTCCTCTCGACTTCCTTGAGCGCCATCATGCTGTCCAAGCGCAATGGTTGGGGCAGGTTGGTGGGGGCTCGGGGCTGATGGGAGCGCGGGGCTGTCTGGCCAACAGCAGCAGCAGCAGCAGCAGCAATGTGGTGGTAAGAAGACAGCACTGTCCTTTTTTCATTAAGTGTATTTATAAACATACCGAACATGAAACATTTTTCCTTTCTTCACAGTGATGGATGATTATATGTCTATGAAATGTTTTCATTTATTTGGCGCCAGGGTAATCAAAATCAGTTGAAACTGTCCCACTGAAGGGAACGCAAACAAGTAGGCGTGGGACAGCCTGTCCTCCTTCCCTGGGCTCTTCAAGGGGAGTCACTGGCAGAAAGGCTCCTTCGCAGAGGAGCATGCTCTGCAGCTCGTAATTGCTCCCAGTCCTGTTCGTGGCTGCCGTCCACGGAGGCTGCGGCTCCAAGGGACGTTCAAAGCAACCTCTTCCACACTGGAAGCAGTGTGGGAGCGTCAGGGCCAGCCTGTGCGTGACTCTGTTTAGGCTGAGAAAGAGCCAGTCCCAGAAAACCTTTGTGAATGAAACGCTGGCGCTTGCATGTGAGCCCTGGCCGTGTTCTGGGTCAGCCCTTGTGATCTCCAACATCCTGTTTAAACTGGTGTTTTCCACTACATACAGACAAAACTATTTCTATTATAAGCTCCTAATGATTGTGCAAAGACAAGCAATGGGGATTAGGTAGGGAAGAAGGGTTCACCCGCTTGCGAGAGAGATACGGAAAGCAGCTGCTTACTTCCTTCTTTGGATAGCGTTCTGGACAGCTACAGAACTCAGATCTTTGTTTTAGAAAATGCAACATTAATTTTGAAAGGCCACCTTTCTCGTTTGTTTATCCAGCCTAAACCACAGGATAGTTTTGCTCACTTCTGGTCATCTCTCTGCTTCATGATTGTCAATACAGACCTGTTCATCGGCATGAAAGTTAAGACCCTCAGGTGGTAAAAACAATTTCCCCGATCTTCAGTCATCACCATTCAAGGAATTAATTTGATACTGGAGCAGAAAAAAGACTTTCATTTCTTAAATAGATTAACAAGAACTTTTTTGAAGTGAATTGAGAGAATTTTTTAATTGTTTTCTTTCTAAAACAGGCAGAGTTCTAACTGATGCTTTCAAGGCAGACGCAGAAAGGAATGAGCCTCACTTCTCGGCTCCTTTAACATGGCATAGAAGGGCTTGGGGAGGGTCCTTGGGACTTTACCACCTAGTTGCTGAAGGTATTGGCAAAGAATGACAGTCCATTTGGCTCATCTGAACTAGCAACGTAGTAATCCTTAATGTTCTCAAAGCCCAATCGAATAGTAGATATATGGTAAATCAAAACTAATAGCCTATAATCCAGTTCTGAATTGGATAGACTGAGGTCAAACTCATGCCAGGCATTGGGAAGAGGAAGACTTAAGCTATATGGTACCCACCAGCTGTCATTCTGTGAATATGTCACCTTGCATGGTAAAGGAGGCTCATAGCTGTGATTAAGGTAAGATTCTTGGAATGGAATGGAAAGACTAGCTCGGACTATCTGGTGGGCCCAATGTAATCTCACACATCCCTAAAAGTGGAGTAGAGAGGCTAAAGCATTACGGTGATATGACTCGGTAAAGAGTTGATGGGCCATTGATGGCTTTGAAGATGGAGGAAGGGGCTGCAAGCAAAGGAGTGTGGGCAGTCTCTAGAAACTGGAAGAGGCAAGGAACAAATTATCTCTCAAACACTCTAGAAAGGAATGTAGCCCTGTCAACACCTTGATTTTAGCCCCTTGAGGCCCATGTGTGATTTCTAATCCATGGGACTGTAGGAGACTAAACATGTGTTGTTTTAAGACACTGAGTTTGTGGTAATTTGTTACAACAGCAATAGAAAACTAATACATAGGGAGTTCTACTAGGGAATTTACCTGGCTTATTTTTTGAAATTTGTGCAAACTGGCTGAATGGCTCTTAGCCCTTTCCAGGTTTTTTAATGAGTACAAAGTGTTATGAGATCTGACAGCTTGAGCCTTTTTAAAAAAATCCATAAAATATAAGCATATTCTTCAGCATTTTGAACACATGTAACATAGCAAGGAAAATCAAAATAAAAAATCAGCTCTATCAAGGCATCAAAAACATTTCAGTTTTTGAATGTGACCTTTCAGAACATACCCATATCTAATTTTAAGAAAATTATAATTGCATTTGTAGTGTGAAAACCACTGTCCTAGATAAACACATTGTGTTTATTTTACAGTTTTTAGCTATAGAAAATTAGTGACCTCCTAGGGCTCTTAAATTTCTGACATTAGAGTTACTGAACTCTTCATGTTAAGAAGAGTAATTGCTTGATATACTTCACCTACAAGGGAGCAAAGATTTTACCTCTGCATTGTGCCAGGGCATGAAATTAACATTTGTAAGTATAAAATCTGAATAAAAACTATAACATTGAAAGTTTCTCTGTCTGATGTAGACATAGGCTTCTTTTCCATAGGGAGCAAGACACAAGTTGAACATTAGATTTTTTCTGTTATTTTTGTAAATTCCATTTTCAGAACTTAAATTTGCCTGATTTCTAAAAGTAACCAGAGGTTTAAATCTCAAATAACAGAGCACATTTTTTAAGATATTTAAAATTGCTTCCGGAATGCTGGAGCAATTTGAAAAAGACAAACACAGGTGTGACAGAAAACTTTCCATGTTCCATATTATCTTTCCATAATTTAAAATTAACCACTATGATTAAAAAATACATTGCTAGTACTCATAAAAGAGCATGGGAGAAAAGGACCCTTTGGTCCAAAGAGAGATTGTTTGAGTAATTCTTGGGGTGGCAACTCCGATTTCAAATATTTAGCTTTTTAATTATTTGCTGTAAAATCTGGTACTTCACTAAGAGAGAAACTGATTAATTGAGAAATGGGCAGCAACCAACTTCCTCCCAGTGAGATAAGATGACATCATCCTTAAGTCCGAGGCAGTATGCTAAATACAACTTCAAAATAGCCAATCACATTGGCTGAGGTGAAGAGACCACAGCCAACCACGATCACCCATCCACCATCAAACCACTTCATTACCTCAGCCTTCAGAGTCAGGGTGAGCAATGATGGGGGCATTCAGCCAAGTCTTACACAAACCCCTCAGATACCTTTTATCTCTGGATAAATAGATCATGTTAAGGACTTCTATGGCAGAAACAAATCCTGTGGACAGTTTAACTTTGGTGTCTCTCTAGCTACTATTTTTCCTTCATAGACAAGTGATTCATTTAGAATAAGCCTTTTTTATTTTTATGGGCATCACTTCCATCTTAGTTAGGATCTTAAGTGTGAAAAATTCTCAAGTATTTAATATAAACTGTGAGGAGAAAGCCCCTTAATCAGAGTTCAGTTTAATCTGTAGAATTAATGAGGTTTGTTTGCCAGCAGGTTATATACTTCAAAAAGGTCACCAACTATCATTCCACTTGGTTAGTTCCCGGTATTCGAACTCCTTTTCTTTTCTGTAGCTTCTTCCAGGCTTAGCAATATTTATACATCCTTCCTTCCCTCATCCCACATCTATCATTCTCACTGTAGAATATTTGATTGCTTTAAGTATAGTATACACAAGACCTCACACAATTGTACAATCCCACAGTCATCTATATTCAGGACAAGCTATATAATTTGTGAGGCCTTATACAGACTGAAAACCTGGGTTCCTTGTTCAAAACACTTAACAGTTTCAAGATGGCAGCCAAAGAGAATTAAACCAGGCCAAGGTCCTTCTGCGTGCATGGAGTTTGGGTGACCTTGAAGGCTGCGTGCCCATGAACCCGGCCTGAACACATTAGTAACCACACTTACACACGTGCCCTGCCCCCAGCCTGTTCACAGCAAAGAACATTCTTAGAGCAATTGAACTTTTACTTGGTGCTAAAACTTTCCTTTTAGGTCAACACCAATTATTCATAACTCAGTCATGATATGTTAATAATGAAGACACTACTTTCCTAAATTAACATTTTTATAGCTTACAAAGCACTTACATATATTTTTTCTTTTTTGCTCTTAAAAAGCTTTCATTATTCCCAATTTGCCAATAAGCAAACAGGCTTAGTGACTTATTCAAAGTTGCACTAGATATTTTTCTTTTTTTGCTGATTATGAGTTGTACAATCTAGAGAATTTATGAAATATAGAGAAAAAGAAAATATTTATTACTCATAAAATGCCACCAATTAGAGATGACCACTATTAAAGTTTTGGTATGTAACCTTCTAAGTCTATTTCTCTATAAATTTTTATGCAAGAATTTGTGTATGTTCTTATATATTTTTAGGTCTAAGTTGGGATTATGTGGTACATACTGCTTAATCTTGTTTCAGTTAGTAATATGACACAGCCCTTTTCCGTATTTTTAAACGTTCTTAAAGCACATTATGTTTAATGGCTACATAGTATTTCATTATGGTTGGTGAAGAATCAGTTTAGGAATGAGGGAAAAATGTTAAACAGAGAAAAAGGACATAATTAGTGTCAATTCCTTTTCATTATGTGACTCTTTTACTGCAGATAAAGAAAGAAACTGAAGCTCCCAGAGTTTAAATGATTTGCTACAAGTCACACAGCTGTTAAAGCAAAGGTGGAGTTTGAACTCAGGTCTGCACGAAGGCAAAGCTAGTGCTCAAATCACTGTGCAATGACACAGATACGTAATTTATTACTTTACTCAGAAGAAAGGCTCTGGGCTTAGTACATCCTTTAGAGCCTTAGAGATATTCAAGGCCTGGCAGTTTCTCTGTCATTTTTCACTGGGAAAAGGCAGCAGGACAGTCCATGGAACTGAGAGAGGGGTCAGAGATACAGATAGGTAGTGATGACAGGTAGCCGTCTGGAGCAACCTCTGAGCCAAAGAATTAGCACTCCAGAAACTGTTTCCCAGCTAATGGGAATTGTTTTAGTCACAGAAAGTCAGATTCACACATTAGGGACATACAGTGAAGACGGCTGTATGCTTATGAAAAACAGTGCAGGAAGAGGGAATGGATAGGTTTCTGTCTTTAAGAAAGCAGCATTTGGGATGAATTCCCAAGTCAGCTGTCTGTTGGGCTGCATTCTTACCCTCTAAGTTACAATTCAGGTCATTTTACAAAAAAAGGATGTATTTCTTAAAGTTTCTAGAAAAGATGACGTGAAAGTGATTTCCCGGGTATAACATTTTTCACCCTTCCTACTTAGCCCCTTCCAGTTTAATCGGCTAATTTCTTATTGACATTCTGAGTGCGAGAGCCTAGTCCCAAAGGGGCGTGGAAAAGGCTCCTGGCACATACATTAGATCAGAAGAATTTCCTGAGGAGTAGGAAGGGCCAACTACCCCCTCGTCTTGACCACAAATGGATCCCTGGAAAGGAAGGTAGTAGTCAGTGTATTAGTTTCCTGTAGGTCCTGTAACAAATTACCTTAAACTTCGTAGCTTAAAACAACAGAAATTTATTTTCTGCACAGCTCTGGAGGCTGGAAGTCTGAAATCAAGGTGTGAGCAAGGCCATGCTCCCTCTGGAGGCTCGAGGGGAGGGTCCCTCCTTGCCTCTTCCAGGCTCCAGTGGCTCCAGGTGTCCCTTGGCTTGTGGCTGCATCACTCCAGTGTCTGCCTCCATCTTCACATGAACTTCTTCTCTATGTTGGTGTTTTCTCCTCTTCTGTCTGTTATAAGGACACTTGTCTTTGGATTGAGGGCCCACCTGGATAATCCAAGATGAACAAATCTAGAGTTCCTTAACTTAATTATATCTTGCAGAAATTCTTTTTCCAAATAAGATCAGATTTACAGGTTTCAGGGGTTAGGACACAGACATATCTTTTTTGGAGGACCACCATTCAAGCTATTACAGAGTGGGAAGCTTAGATGTTGATTTGTTTCTGAGAGGGAGCTGCTGAGCCCTCCTGAGTGCAGAGATTGGGTAGGGTCGTCTTTCCTGAATAAAGTCCTAGGAAGAGAGGAAGAGCTTAGAGCCAAAGAGCTGTTTGGGTTACAAAGTCAGACAGGTCTCTGGCTGACTCCAAGTTCTCTGCAAAACAATGACTGTGGGCTCCTGAGGGGCATTGAGACAGTTGAGGGACAGGAAGCCACACCTAAAGGGGCCTGGCAGACAGGACCACCCACCTGTGTGGCAAAGAAGATGCAGGGCCAGGTGGAGAGAGGGCCACTTAATCAGATTCCTGCCAGGAGATAGAGCATTACCAGAGACCAGGTCCCCCTTTCCTACCCGATGTCTTGGTATGACATAGCCCTGGGACTGAGCTTCAACTCTGGGCAAGGGGGCACAGCTGAGTTGCAGGGGATGTGCTTCCTGTGCCACTGAAAGAGCACAGAGTAAAAATAGAAATTGAAAATGCACTTTTCCAACTGTATTGGTCAGAGTTCTCCAGAGAAACAGAGCCACTAGGAAACAGCACACACACACGCACACACACAGAGACACATGCACATGCAGACAGACAGAGACAGTGAGAGAGAGTTAGCTGTGGGCCTGGCCGGTCTGCAATCCGTAGGGCAGGCCAGCAGGCTGGAAACTCAGCGAGACTTGAGGTTGCGGTCTTCAATCTGAATTTCACAGCGCAGCAGACTAGAAAGCCAGGCAGGGTTTCTATGGTGCAGTTTTGAGGAGAATTCCTTCCTTTCTGAGGAACCTCAGTCTTTTCTTCTAAGGCCTTCAGTTGATTGGCTGGGGCCCACCCACATTATGAAAGATGATCTACCTTACTGAAAGTCTACAATTATAAATGTTAATTACATCTAAGTCACACCTTCACACCAACATCTAGACTGGTATTTGACCAGACACCTGGGCACAGTAGTCACACTTGCACACTGGAGTGCATGGAGTTGAAATTCAGGCTTGTTGCTTAGCACTGAGTCAGCACCAGGCATTGTGCTATGTGCTGGAGAGGTGAGGGTGGATGGGATAGACGTGGCCTCTCATCAGAGTCCAAAGTGGACCCAACAGTCTAGACCACACCACAGGGGAGGTTACAGCATCCCCCAGTGTGCAGAGGCTGTGCAAGAACACTGAGAGAGGCCTGGGAGATCTGGGAAAGACTCCCCAGACCTGAAGGAAAATAGATGTGAACTGGGGAAGTGGGGGAAACAGAGAGGATTGGGGAGCATTCCAGGCAGAGAGGAAGCCTAGAGTAAAAGAAATGCATGAGGAGTTTAAGAAGCTGAAATAAATTTCTTATGGCTGGAAAGCAGAATGTGAGGCCCATGAGCAGGGAGAGATGTAGCCAGAGAGGTAAGCTTGGGGGCTGACTGTACTGCTCCTCCCCTGAGATATTGTAGAAATCAGACCTTAGCTTGAGAGTACTGGGGAGCCACTGAAGGCTGTTGAGCTGCAGAGTGGCATGATCAGACTTTCCTTTCCAGAAGAGAACTCTAGCTGTTGTGTGCAGGTCAGGGCTGAGGCAGTTGAACAATCCCTGTGTGACGTGAGGATGGCCAGAGTTAGGGTGATGATGGGGGCAGACAGTACAATGCTTTTAAAAGAGTACAAATCAACCAAGATGGTGTTCAGTTCATTTACAGATCGCTGTTGGAGTTTAGGTGAGTCAGCAAGTGGAAGCACATTTTCAAATTTGTCATCCCACATGGGGATGAAATTTGACATCCTCCCATGCGGTGCAGTGCCTTTGATTGTCTTTCTACCAGCCTTTTCCCTCCTCTCCCCATCTTCAATTCTGATTAGACTTAGTGATTGTCCTTTCTCAAATGCTTGATGTCCAATTCAGAGTAAAGTGGCTCTTTTCTTTTTTTAAAAAAAGCACTTCTTGTGAATTAACTAATCACCAAAAGGGAAGAAAGGTAGATGATCATGTCAATGTGAAATGCTTTGCGTCCTTAAATCTTCTCAGGGCCTCTCACAGCCTTGGAAGTGCCTCTTCTCCACCCCCAGATGCGGAAATCTCCCTGCTCACCTCTCTTCGGCAGCCCCTTGCCTTTCATTGACAAGATGAAAATTGGAGTGAATTGTAATTGAATGATATTCAACCTTTCCATATTAAAGTGAACATGAGATCAAATTGTTGGTTTTCCCAAACTTTATGTCATTTTGTATTAGATCACTTTCCTCGTGCCGGGACATAGAGCTCAAATGAACCTGAAGTGGAAGGAATCTTCAAATTTTGCCAAGTCTATAATGTGAAGAAAAAAAAAAAATCTAAGTGAGATGAATTTGAACATGAATGAAACTCCAGTTTTGCCTTAGCAGCGAGATGAAGTAAACTCAGCCCACACTTGGCATTTAGATGGCTCATGTCCTGAACTACACTCCCGAGCAGTCCCAAGTCTACAAAACCAGAAACGTGTTTTTCCAGATGCTCCCCCCACCTCATTTCCAATGTGTGTGCTTCGTGGGGAATGGAATCCATATGTTTCTTATCCATTTACACTCAAATCATCAAGATGTTACTCAACGATGCTTCTGTGATTTACAGATCTTTCAGTCCTTTTTTTTATTTGAAAAAGGAAAATCATATTTTGTAAAGTGTAGACCTGAAACCACAAATTTGTACAATGAAGAAAAATATGCATCTGCTGTTTTCTTGCTTTTTGCTTCCAAGCTTCAAAGGGGGTATTGCCAACTTGCAAACACATGACTTACCAAAAGTGTCCTCACCAACCTCATGGACCTAAGTCTCCATCTCTCTCTCTCTTATTACTGTTATGGTCCCCAGCCAGGGGAGAAGTGTGTGTGTGTGTATGTCTGTGTGGTGGAGCAGGGAGAGAGAGGGAAAAGAAGACAGAAATTGATATGAAGGAGAAAAAGGAAGGAAGATACAAAGGGGGGATGGAAGAGAAGAATTTAAAATTTGGAACGTATGGGAAATTGACATATTTAGAGGTGGAGGTAGAGAAAATATGCTTATTAGGAACAGCTTACAGCAGCCAACTATTTAATTATCCATTTATTAAAAATATATTGGTATAGTGCCTTCTATGCACCAGACTGTGGCAAAATAAAGATGGATGCAAATTTTTCGACACTTCTTCTATTCAGAGGCCAGCCTATTTCTTCTCTTGAATCTTAACTGGCCTGTGGCTACTGTGACCAATGGAATTGGTGAAAGGGATGCTAGACCAGTTCTGGATCTAGCCTTTAAGAGGACTGGCGCCTCCAGCCGCTATGCTGAGGCGGTATGTAGACCCAGTCAACAGTCCCAGTTGTGTTCCCAGATGACATCTAGTATCAGCTGCCAACCCTGTGAGTGCACAATCTTGGATGTCCAGCTCATTCAAGCCTTAAGATCTAAAGATTACATTAGCATTTCATCATCCCATATTTTGGTGCCAAAAAATTGCTCTTCTCGAAAACTTTGTAACTTTAGTGGTCAGAAGTATTTGCTTAAACCATGAGGTCCTTAAGATGAATTTTCAGAAGTTTCATGCCATTATTATGGGCATGCATAAATGAAGCACATTTTTCCAGGCTGTGAGTCTTTTCCTTTTAATGACTCCATGTCCAAGTAACAATCATTCTCTTAGAAACTCTTCTCATTTGCACCATGGTAACCCGATTCAAGAGAGCTTTGCAAATATCTTTGAATATGACCTT
>NW_007726509.1:683860-684908 GCF_000696425.1 Galeopterus variegatus
CTCCATGTCCAAGTAACAATCATTCTCTTAGAAACTCTTCTCATTTGCACCATGGTAACCCGATTCAAGAGAGCTTTGCAAATATCTTTGAATATGACCTTTATAATTAATATCTATCTATCTATCCATACATCCATCCATCCATCTCAAGTCTCACATTTCAAATATGTCTCATACATATCTACTCTGCACAAACACATATGAACACCTCATATTTCTTTTTTTCCTTTTTGTCTTTTTTTCGTGACTGGTAACGGGATCGCAACCCTCAGTGTCACGCCCGCATCACGCTCAACCAGTGAGCGGACCTGTCTCTATATGGGATCTGAACCCTCTGCGGGAGCGCCGCCGCACTCCCAAGCGCCGCACTCTACTGAGTGTGCCACCGGGCTGGCCCCAACACCTCATATTTTAATTTCATAGTTCCTTGAATGGATTAATGGATTCAATTATTTTAGCTTTTTATTTTTTATTTTTGGAAACTACCTTTGCTTTATTCTCCAGATTCATTTACTTTGACTTTGATGTAAATCTGGAGAAAATGCATGAGTGGCTTCTGAAAAATTGACATCTCCCATATACATTGCTTCCTATATTTTTCTTTCTTCCTGCTAGTTTTTGAGAGATAATAATAATAATAGCTGCAATTTTTGAGTAGTAGCAAGTGCCAGAAGTTACGCAAATCACAGCACAAATGTTATTTCATTTAATTCTCATACCAACTTCTAGAGGTAGGTATTATTTTTCTCATTTTAAGAGAATTCAGACACTTGCTCAGGATCACACAGATAGTGATAGAACCAGGATTTGAATCCAGATTTATCTTGTGAGATCATAATATCCTGCTTTCCTGTCTTATGTACACTGACTCCTACAAAGGAATTTATTTGTTTACTCACCCAACCATCTCAAGAATCCCTCAGACATCTTCAGTATTGAATAGTTTAGCTAAACTATATTAGGTAAAGGGTAAATAAAAATAAGCGGACATTCTTCATGTTCAGAAGCAGTTTTTCTGGGCAGGAATCTGAGTCTTGTTTAATTTTAT
>NW_007726509.1:685584-687158 GCF_000696425.1 Galeopterus variegatus
CCAGAAGACAGAGAAGCTCAGAGAAGTGAAAGAAATACTCTGAGCTGTTTTTCTCTTAGAAATTTTGCTGATTCTTAGGTTTTTCAGGCTGCAAGGCAGAAAAGCTGAACAGAAATTAATTGCTAAGTGGCCAAAAATTTTGATGTAGAATTCTTGGGTTTCTCATTATACCAGGGTTTAAAAAGTTGTAGTTTAGGGCCTGCTGAGGGAGACGAGCTGAGGTAACAACCCAGCTGGGGCCCCTAAAGCACTATGTTTTAGTACTAAGGGCAAGCCAAAAAATAGATAAAGCCTGTAAAGACTAAAATTCAATTTCAAACCAGTTCAATCTCTGATTGGATTAAGAGATCTTCTTCTATATTAACCATCTCTAAAGGAGCCAAAGAAAATCTATTTTGAAGTTACATAAGATCATCCAGAAATTTTACATTTTTAAAAATAAATAATGTTTAGGATTCAGTAAAGATTATTAGGTATACTAATAAACAATAAAAGGGGAAGCAAGGAACAAAAGATATTTAAAAGATCCAAAAGAAAATTGACTAAATACCAGGAGTAAGACAATGCCTTTCAATAATAATAGTAAATATAAACGGATTAAATTCCCCACTCAAAAGACACAGACTGACTTATTGGATTAAAAAGCTAGACCCAACTATATACAGTCTACAAGAGACTCACTTCACCTGTAAAGACACACACAGACTGATAGTGAAGGGAAGGGCAAAGATATACCATGCAAATGGAAACCCTAAATGAACAGGAGTAGCTATTCTTATACCAGATAAAATATACTTTAAACTAAAAACCTTAACAAGAGACAAAGAAGGCCATTATATAATGATAAAGGCATTTATCCAGGAAGAAGACATAACAATCATAAATTTACATGCACCCAACACAAGAGAATCCAGATATGTAAAGCAAACACTATTAGACTTAAAAAAAGAGAGATAGATAACAGTTGGGGACCTGAATAGCCCTCTCTAAGCATTGGACAGATCATCTAGGCAACAGATCAACAGAGAAAACACAGAATTTAAACTATGCTTTAGACCAATTGGACTTGGGAGATATCTACAGAACATTTCATCCAACAACCACAGAATATAATTCTTCTCATCAGCACATGGAACATTCTCCAAGATAGACCACAAGTTAGGTCATAAATCAAGTCTCAACAGATTTTAAAAACTTGAAATCATTTTAAGTATCTTTTGGGATCACAGTGGATTAAAACTAGAAATTAAGGGCCAGCCCGGTGGCGCACTGGATATTGCGCCACTTGGGAAGCGCGGCGGCACTCCCGCCCGAGGGTTCGGATCCCACATGCAGACCGGTTCCCTCCTCACTGGCTGAGCGAGGCGCGGGAGCAACACCGAGGGTTGCGATCCCATTGCCAGTCCCCGGTCCGGTCCGGGGGCAACACTGAGGGTTGCGATCCATTGCCGGACACGGAAAAAGACAAAAGACAAAAAAACAAAAAAAACAAAAAACTAGAAATTAATAACAAGCAAAACTCTAGAAACTGTACAAATACATTGAAATTAAACAACATGCTCCTGAATGACCTA
>NW_007726509.1:687348-689161 GCF_000696425.1 Galeopterus variegatus
TGCCGGACACGGAAAAAGACAAAAGACAAAAAAACAAAAAAAACAAAAAACTAGAAATTAATAACAAGCAAAACTCTAGAAACTGTACAAATACATTGAAATTAAACAACATGCTCCTGAATGACCTACGGGCCAAGAAGAAATTAAACAGGAAATCAAAAAATTTCTTGAAACCAGTGAAAATAAAGACACATCATACCAAAATCTGTGGGATACCGCAAAAGCAGTATTAATAGAGAAGTTTATTGCAATAAATGCTTACATCAAAAGAAAAGAAAGATTTCAAGTAAACAAGCTAAAGCTACACCTCAAAAACCTAGAAAAACAAAAACAATCCAATCCCCAAATTAGTAGATGGAAAGAAATAATTTTGTATCTATTTATTTATTATTTTTTGGAATTTAATTTTTTTTTTAAACAAGGATATGCACATGTGTGTGTTCAAACAACAAGTACATAAACTGAATAACAGATGAATAACAAAATACTCAGTAGAGAGTAGGGCTTCAAATTTTCACAAAAACTGGAGATGTAAAACACTAAAATTTACATATTTCATTTTATAATCTCTACAATTATTTGAAATAGCTTTCTAAAACCTTTCAAAAGCATGCAAATATCAAATTAATTTCAACAGAGGAACGTGAATAAATTTTTCAAAGGCAAATTAATTTCTAAGCAAATCAACAAGTCACTTAATAAAGAGAAATCAAGAACTGAAATTAAATATCTAAGTTTAGTAACATAAATTGCATAAGAAATCAATGAAACAGAATATAAATGCAAAGGCACTTCAAAAAGTTCACGGAAAAATAGAAATTGAAAGATAATGGAAATCTTTCCATTAACGTTTTATGTTTCTGTACATTTTTTCTTTTTTTGGAAAAAAGACTAAGATCATAGAACAAATGTTCTCTGACCACAATAACAGAAGGAAATTTAGAAAACTCACAAATGCGTGAAAATTAAACAACACTCTCCAAAATAAACAATGGATAAAAAGAAGGAAAGAAATAATTAAGATCAGAGAAGAACTGAATGAAATGGAGACACCAAAAATGATACAAAAGATTAATTTTAAAAAATGTTGCTTTTTTGGAGAAGGTAAACGAAATAGACAAGCCATTAGCTAGGCTAACTAAAAAAAAAAAAAAGAGAGAGAGAGAGAGATGACCCACATAACAAAAGTCAGATATGAAAAAGAAGACATTACAAATGATACCACAAAAGTTCAAAGAATCATTAGAGACTGTTATAAAAAACTATATAAGAGAAACACTTCAGTAAATACGACTATGCAAAGACTTTATGAATAAGACCCCAAAAGCACAGACAACAAAAGAAAAAAATTAACAAATGGGATTATATCAAACCAAAAAGCTTTTGCACAGCAAAAGGTACAGTTAACAGAGTGAAAAGACAACCTACAGAACAGAAGAAAATATTTGCAAGCTATGCACCCAACAAAGAATTTATCCAGAATATACAAGGAACTCAAAACAACTTAATCATAAAAAAACCAAGTAACCTGATTAAAGAATGGGTGAAGGAGCTGAATAGGCAGTTCTCAAAGGAAGATGTACACATGGTCAACAGACACCTCAAAAAATGCTCAGCATCACTAAGTATCAAGGAAATGCAAATCAAAACCACATTGAGATATCATCTCACCCCAGTTAGACTGGCTTTTATTAGAAAAATAGAGAATAACAAATACTGATGAGGATGTAGAGAAAGGGGAACTCTTCTTTTTTTTTATTTATTTTTATTTTTTTTTCGTTAAATTTTTATTTTGTCAATATACAATGTATAT
>NW_007726510.1:0-38195 GCF_000696425.1 Galeopterus variegatus
AAAATATGCCTGAGAAAACATCAAATATTAACAAGGTATTAGTAAACCATTATAACTCAAGTATTTAGGCACTTAAATTTTAATAAATGCTTTCTTCAAAATCCCTTTTCAGCTGATTGATCTTAAACAGCTTTGTTTCTCTAGAGTCTTAACAGTAGAGTGAAATGTAAATTTATATTTTAATTTTTCCCTGTGGTTCCAGGTAAAACTTTCCTAGAAAATGAGAATGATTGCATTAATTCTCACAGATGCAAAACAATTCCCATGTTCTTTTCTTAGTTCTAATTTTGGTTCATGAGGTTGCCCATAGAAAGCCTCTCTGAAAAACAGCATATTCAGCAAGACCCATACATTAAAAATAGCCAGGACAGAAGTTATAAGACTCTGTGTTCTTGGTTTAGTGCAATTCTAACTATTGTTTGATATTTTTTCATTTGTACCAATTCCACTTTTGTGGGCTTGCTTGTAAAAAATAATCCGAGCAGCTTCTTCGGAAGTTGAGAAAAATTTTCTATCCTTACAAATGCTCTCTCAAGCAACAGGGATGGTACCACAGGCTTTGAGACAGATGGTAGCCAATCCAAATTCAGTATGGTAAGCAGGCACCACTCAATAAAACTTTAATTGCTGCATATGGTATCTGCTAACTTGTTTAGAAAATGGATATGCAGCATTAGCTCAAAGCATTTAAATGGCCTGATCGCACTGGCCAGCGTGTTGGGCTGCCACCTGGAAGACCCAAATTTCCTAGCAGATGTAACACTAGAAGAATAAAGCTGGTGGTTGATAGTCCTGGAATGGAGATGACACAGTCAGCACCCAGATGTTCCCCCCACCCACACTGGCTCCTATTGCTTTGGTGTCACTTCCACCAAGTCCTGAAATCACTCATGTATTGTATTTCTCCTCTGAGGAAAAAAAAAAAAAAAAATAACTAAGCTATACCATAAGACTGAAATGGGAAGGGGTTCATGTCCCTGCTATAGCCTGGGAAACATGAAAGTTGCTTTTGAATGTAGTTCAGGGGGAAAAAAAGGATAAAGATCTGGATGGAGAATGCCCGACATATGTGCAGATTTGTGCCAAAATATGGGAGCCAAGACAGAAGAGAAGGTTCCTTCTGAGTGTCGAAGACATCCTTGCAATTTATCATTTGCATTTGTCTTGCTCTGGCAAACAATAAATAACACTCTACACATGCTCAGAGGTCAGTTTATCAGCCCCTGATTTCAGAGACTGATAAAGAGTAAAACTTACCATTTCTTAAAACAGGGACTATTTAACCCTTTCCAGCCAAGTGAGATAGCACAGTGAGTCAAAAGAAAAATAGAATCTCAAGATCTCAGTCTATTTAAAGACAGAGGATATTAAAGGAAGAAACAAAACTAATTGTTTTTCGGAATGTGGCCTAGGAATATTCACCTTTGAATATTAGTGCTCCGCTCCACTGTACCCCAAATCCAAAGTAAGAAAACCCACAAATGCACTTCCCTGACACGCTATTGATTTCTGACCTGTAAATTACTCTCTATCAAAAAAGGTTTTGGTGCAGACTAGAGGTTTGGAGTAGCCTGGGTACTTCTCAGCTGCAATCTGCATAATGTTTAGCATTCAGTGAGTTAAAGCAGGCAATGAAAGGGAACTGTCAACGCAATCTAGAAGATATAAAGAAATGAAGGGGTGGGGGGGAGCCGTATGCTAATAATCCACTCAGTAATTAAGTGAAGATCGCTGCCAAGCGCCACTGCCACTTTCAAAGGGTAATTTGTACAGGAAATCATAGAGTCATTGTCAAATCATTTCAGGATAAAAGGAAAGTCATCAACTGAGATAAGATAAATGCTGGGTGTCTGGCAGCATGTGCCCTAGGAAATGCCTTTGCTTTAAAAATTTTTTTTTCCTTAAAAAAAAAAAAATCCCTTGCAAAAGTGGGGCTAGAAAAACTTGACAGGTTGAAATGTACATTTACTATTAATAATAGGGGCATTCTATGCAAGGATGTGTTTTTAAATAGGTTAGTTGAACAAAAAAATGGTAAAATAAATCAGTTAAGAGGACTTAACTTGTAACTAGTATACTGTATGTGATTTTTTGTTCCTCTCCCTCCCAGTTTGAGCCATGAAGAAGTTTTCAATTATTTCCCTTTTCCTTCTCTATTTTAACTAAATTATAGTATTTAAAAAGTATTACTAACATCCTGTTCTCTTAGGAAGACAATGCTTCCATCTCTGGAAAATTAATGTTTTTAAAGAAAATCCAAGGGTGAAGAAAAACCATCTTTTCCCTCTACTTTTCCCTTTTATGTTCTTGAATTCTTAATATTTTAATGTTGATCTTGCTTTATCTCACAGAAAATACTGCAAAATTAATGTATTTTTGTATGTATAAAAACGTATAAAGTTTGTGAAGTTGCTACAGTTTTCTGTCTGTAAAAGTAGAGAATACAATGGTTTAAAAAATGTTATTCTATGTTTGTCATCCACCTCATTGACTTATTCTGACTTAACCTGTGTTAGACAAATGTCTCCAAAAAGAATAAATTGATGAGTGCATTTGTGAGTAACTATTTTTGTACAGCCAAATTGATTCCTTGGATGAAATGTTTGACCCAAATATTTCCTTATCACTAATATCTTCTGTCATACTGAAAGGAAAGTTTGTTTGCTCTAGGGAGCAAAATGTTGCAATTTTTGAGCCTTGGTGTTAAAGGACTTTCCCTATCAGGATATTACTCCATCCAAAAAAGCACAGATGGTGAAATCAAGACAATGAATCTTCATTCAATGCCTGAGCACAGGAAATATGTAATGTTTGTTTACTCAAAGTATTTCCCTTTTTTGTGTGTGATTGCTTGGCAAAATCTTTTTGGGATGAAATCATATATTTTATCATATGTAACCAATGAAGTTATTCATTTAGCCCACATATAAAGAGTAACTACCTTTGTGCTAGGCACAATGTTAAGACACTGGCCCTACTAGCAAAGAGTTGATTTCTGATGAGGGAAACAAACAAATAAAAAAATTATTTATTTGAACATTTTCACCCCCTAGACATTGTCTTTATCCACATCAGTTTGCATCACAGGATTTGTTATTTGACTCTTAACTTAAAAGGCCATTTGGCTGATTTACTGTTGACTTTCAATTCCTTCAGAACAGTTATGAACCTGTAAGTCTGTCCTTCTTTCCTCCCCTTCTTTGCTTTATCCTCTTCTCTCTCTTCTTTCTTTCCTCCCTTTCTCTGTCCCCCCCCACTTCCTTCCTTCTTTCCATTTATCTACCATCTACTCAGCTACTGATCTATCCATCAACCCATTCAATTCTACAGAGCAACTACTATGTAATAGATACTATGATGTCGGGATATAAAGTATTTGTGCCTTTGCAGTTACAACTTAATGAATGAGTGGTGGGAAAGAGGACATGAAATCAAGAAAAAAAGAAAACAACTATCATAAAACACAGCATTTTATTCTAAGGAGTTAGGCAACTACCATCTGAGCAGAGTGCATGGAATTCATTTAGAATATAAAACTAAAGTTAGTGATTTAACAAGATTGGTTATCTGGTTCTCATGGAAATCTTGTCTCTTTTGTTAAATTTCAGTAACATCAGGAACAGTTGAGGAGACATGCTAAGTGTAAAGCAGATATACTAAGGAGGCTGAGTTACCATAGAGATTAAAAAGAAAAAAAAAATCAACTATTAAAACATAGTAATCTAGGACCTAAAAGGAAACAACCTTACACAATGTATTAAAGTTTATTAGGAGAGCACAAAAACTAGAGTTCTTAATAATGAGCCTGAATTGTCATGAACCTTTTAAAATATATAAGGTTACTGGTTATCCAGTGCAAGATTAAATTTATTGGAAACCCTCATATTTAAATATTACTGTCTATTGTGTGAAATTAAAAAAAAAAAAAAAGGAACAGCAACAAAATAGGCCTCAATGTGTATACAATATAGAGTGGGATGATTATTTTTGGTCTCAAGATTAAGTTTGACTATTACACATTTTAGATTTTACTAAAGTTTGTAAAATGCTACATTAAAATATTTAAGGATATTTCTTAATTTTATATGTAATATTTCAGAGCTTTTAACATACATTATGGTTTTTTTGTGAGGGAATTAAGAGTATATCATATTTCCCAATATATTTGACCCTAATACCCCCTCTTCCAGGAGCATTTTGGGGAACTAGTGATCCATAAGCACATCTCCTCTAACCAGAAAAATTAATCAAAACTCCTATCTTATTACTGAGGCTTAAGGAAGTTGGAACAGTCACCATTGCATATCTACATATTTGATAAGCAAACCAATTAAAAATAGGCCACTTATTCAAAACTCTTGACTGAAAAGTTTAATATTAAAGCTACCATTCACTGAGTGCTATGTCCCAAGGCTCAGCTAGGAACTTCATGTACACCCTGTATTTAATTCTTTCAGTGACAATCTATACAGATGAGCTCAATCCCATTTTAGAAATGAGTACACCATGACTTACTGCTAAGAATCTTGTTAGGGCCATGTACCTTACAACTGGTCAAAGTAGGATTTTAAACCCAGGTCTGTCTGATGCTAAAGAAATACTCCGTTACACGGCTTCTTTCTTTTGGGGAACACAAAAAATTGTTTTGGAGGCAATCCTGAAAACAAATCATTTACTCATTAACATATTTAGAAATGATTTTGGACCTAATATATAAAAGGCTCTGAGGCTCTACTAAAAAGACCTGAACCTAGAATAACAATTCTTAAACTTTGTATTTTTGAAAAATTATAAGAATACAGTGGGTTAGGGTGTGGTATTGTAACACCAAGGTTAAGGATTCGGATCCCCGTATTAGCCAGCTGCCAAAAAAGGAAAGAAAGAAAGAAAAAGAATGAGAACCGAGTTAGGCAAAATATATTTTTATAAAACAAATGGACTCCCATGCAATAAACAGTCTTAGAGAATGATACATTTCACAACATGCTGATCTCAGAAAAGGCAAAAAGGAAAAGACTGCCAGAACTAGTTCTTTAGTTGCCCAGAGACATAGACAAACCTTTCCAAAACCCAAAGTTAAACTAATTTTTCAAAATATGACAGTCAATATTCTTGGTTCCAGTTAACTTCCTTGGGAAACACTGTTAGAAATCATTCTTCAGAGATGAATTTCACTTTACACTTAAAAAATATATAAACACCTTGTAAAGTTGAGGATAAAGAAATCATTAAGAAATGTGGACAGATATTGTTAGTGAACATTAGAAGGATGGACCAAAAATTTACTACACTAAGCAAATATTTCTGTAGTTTACCATTCTCCATGATGATAACTAGTATAATTAAGGAAGTTAATGATAGTTTGTCTGGCAGAAATATTTTTTTTATCTTGGTCAAGTAGGCAAATAATTTCTTAGAAGATATGGAGATAGTTTTTAGAGATGGCTGCCATCAACTCTTCCCCTCCCTCTATGTACAGGATACCCTTCATATCAGCAGTAAACTCTATTTCCCCTCCCGTTGAATGAGAGATGACCTTTAAATTTGCTTAGATCAACAGAATGTAGCAAAAGTGGCACTAAACTTTAAGAGGACTGGCAACTTCCTCTTTCTGTAGAATTCAGCCAACATGCTATAAAGACACTTTGGCAAGACTACTGAATGAAGATCTCAGAGAGGGAGGGAGGGAGGGAGAGAGGGAGAGGGAGGAGGAGAGAGAGAGAGAGAGAGAGAGAGAGAGAGATGGAGAGAGACACCATGTAAAGGAGCACTGAAATGCCAAATATGTGAGTGAAGCCTTCTTGGATGTTTCGGTGCAGCCCAGTGGCAGCTAAAGCCATCTGAGTGACCTCAGTCAATACCAGATGGGGCAGAAGAACCATCCAGCTGAGCTCTGAACAAATTATGGATCCACAGAATCATAAGAAATAAGACAATGTTATTTAAAACCACTAGATTTTGGTATGGAGTATAATATAATAGATGATAAAGGCAGAGTTAAAAGAGTAGAAGAATATAGAATGATTTAAATTCTTAACTGCATTGTGCAAATTTGTATGTGTGCTCAAGATTCTCAAAAGAGATTAAAATATAATTAATCAAAATTTAGGTTACCAAAGGTGTTACAAGTTTCCCAAAATTTCCTGACCCATCCAAAATAAAAGACTTAGATAAAAGTAACTTATAGAAAAAGAACATAAGCATTGTTAATCCAGGTATTTCAAACCCAAATGCTTACAAGAAGCAGACAAGTAACATACTTACAAATTTTTCCAGGTGTCAGAAAATAGGAAGTGAAGAGTGAATTCTGATAAAATATTAGGACTACTTTTCAAAACTTTAACACTTTTTGCACCATTTAAAAAATAAACTATGAAATTGGAATCTCCCAACTGGCTTTAATGTCCAGAACAAAATATCAGATTTTAGACTCAGCAAGTTTATAAAGTGTTATCCTTGGTATGAGTATGTTAGTTTATAATTCATTAAGTGAATTTCTATTCGATTTAAAAAAAAATCTCAGTACTGTATTAATGCTAAAAATCTTTCAGAGTCATAGAGGAAGATATTTAATTTGAATTAATTATGGCCAATTTGCTTATTCAACTCAATGCAAGCAGTCAGCTCTTTGAAGCATAGATGTGTTTAGAGGACGATGAGCATATTTGAGAACAGCAGTTTTTAGTAACCCCAAATCCTAAGTAACTGTGCTATTTAGAATCATTGCCATAGTGTTCCTGAATAATTGCCAGTTTTCCCAGCAGAGAATTTTATTTAAATGGATGATTTGCAATAGCTGAAAGGTCAACTTGCAATGTGACTTGCATTTCTTCACTGGCAGGTCATGACCCAAATCACAGAAGAAAAAGGCCCTCTATTTTTCTAAACTTACCTAGACTCACAGACTTCTTAGCACATGGGAATAGCTTCTAAAGCCTGACGGTGCAAGTGGCCCAATCCCAGCCCTTCTCACTTACTCATTTGGAAATGAAGGTGATATTTATAACCTTACTGGAAATTCTAGGATACTATATAGCTAGTCTCAAACACATTAGAAAATATTATTTAGTCCAGCACTTTTCCTTTGTTTAAGTGAAAATTGGCAAAAATTATTTTGCTTAACACTAATTAGTGTTAAATAGGAGTAGTTTTAAAATAGCACCTTTTATTCTCAAGGTAGCACAGAAAAGGTTTACAAAGTAATGAGTTAAAATAATGGGAGCAGCGCGACTATGCCGGCAAATGGATCAGCCATTATGTGCTCAACAATAGCTCACATACGTATAAGTAATTAATGTCCTTCAGATGTACTTTATCATACTTACTTTTCACAGTGTTAAATTATTACCCTAATTTTTATTCCAAAGACTTTCCTATTTATCTAGTATTGAATTATTTTATTGAGCATATTACCATTTATTTTAAAAAATCACTATCATTTCAATTATTCTTGAAGGAGCTTTCTAGTTCATTGCCCTGCATATAATCTCATGGGCCACTTCTTGGGTATTATTAAAAAAATTAAAAATAAGAATGGTACTAGCTAAAAATTAAAAACCCAACTAGAATGAAACCTGTCAGTACTTTGTTTCTCTACGCATTGCTGCAAAGATAACTAAATAGGTCTGTCTCTATTTTCAAATTTAAAGCAAATGTTTATTTTGTGTGTGTGTGAAATGTATTTGTTATTATTTTTTTATTTTACTCTCATTAAGTGATCACAGACAAATCTCTATTTTATTATGTTTTATGAAAGATATATAAATGAATGATTTGTTTTGTTAATGTATTTTTCATGAATGAAACATCAGACTAGCTGGAAGGTAAGCCACCCAGTGTTAATGATTCATATTTCAAAATGAATGCAATAGTTTTATGCAATCAGTGACTAGCCGATGTCTCACAAAGGTGATCATGGAATGCACAAAGTTGAAACCAAAGCCCAATGCACAGAACAATAAATGGTATGGCAATGAATAATTATCAGGCTTACAAATCCTAATCATTTTATGATTTATCTTAATAGCAGTTAAATATGTTCTTTGAATTCCTTTATCTGTAACAATATTTAGATTTTTTTTTTTTTTTTTTTAATAGGATTTAAAAATTTTTTTTGAATTCCTTTTTTTGTAAAAAAATTTAAATTTTTTTTTTTTTTTTTTTAATAGGATTTAAAAATTTTTTTTGAATTCCTTTTTTTGTAAAAAAATTTAAATTTTTTTTTTTTTTTTTTTAATAGGATTTAAAAATTTTTTTTGAATTCCTTTTTTTGTAAAAAAATTTAAATTTTTTTTTTTTTTTTTTTTTTTTTTTAGGTTTCTGTTGGTGATATTTTCCAAATCAAGTGAAGGAAAAGAAAACTCAGTCATTATAAAACATAAAGCAATCTGTAAAATTATAAAGCTTCTTCCTTCCTCTCCCCCACTCCTCTTCCCACATCAAATGTAGACCATATGCCAAGGCTACTCCTTAACTATAACTGACTGTTGTTACTGTAGTAATCAGTCTCTGTCAGAGCAATTACTTAAAATCATCAGTCCTGGTTGTTTTTCACAATCCACAGCACACTGAGCAGAACAATGCAGCTGACAATCTGAATGGCACAGATGGAATTATCATACCTCACACCCCGCCTGACTGACAGTTACCTGCAGGAAGGGGGAAGGACCCTATCATCTCGAGGGGCAGCTTTCTTGATGCCAAAGAGGGGGAGAGAAAGCCCTTGCTCACCTTTGTCATCTAGGGAATCAGCGGAGACTTCCTCCTGGCATGTGCAAAACAAACAATGACATTATTCTTCTGGAGAGGCAGCGGGGTGGGCATTATCCATGTTGAGGCACTGGTTTTAAGATATTAAACAGGTTAATCAATAGGTGTTCCAGCCTTCACAAGACCCTCATCAGCAGGCCATATGGACTGAAATTCATTAGCCTCGATTGCCTTTAGTCAGATCAATATTTCTAGGAATTGTCCCTAAGTACCTTGTTTATAAAAATGTTTGTTTCTTACATTTTTTAACCAATAATTGTTTGGGTATATGCGATATGATACATGGGTGTGTGCGCACACACGTGTGTGACTGAGATAGTCAATAGTTGCAGGGCGAGGACTTAGGAGGCTGGTAAAATGTGACCCAGTTGCATCAATTGGCACAACCACTATTATATATGCAGATGCAAGTTTTGGACAGAAGTCCTTTTAATTATCCTTCGTTGTCCTGCCTTTTATTAGAAAAAAAACAAACAAAAAAATAAAGTCTTCGGGGGAGGCAGGATTTCACTAGGGTGGAAAACTGAATCAAACCAAACAGCATTTTTCCTGAACTGCTGATGTTCCCCCAAAGACCTGCCTCTCTTCAAGTGGTGCCGGCTTCAATCAGTCTGCTAGGAACCTGCCGAGTCAAGCCGCTCAGGCGAGAGCATCTGCTTTAATGAAAGTCACTGCAGGCTTTAGGCGCCTCCATAATCCTAAAAGCTGGAAATGTATTCATATTTATTCTCAGTGAATTTAGCTCAAAATAATTAGAGAAAGAAAGAGGGGGATAACTTCTGGGTTTCCATCTTTTGCTCTTGAGCTGTTTATGCCAAATGAAGAATAGGGGCACAAGAGCTTAATGGGGATAAGTTTATAACATATAGACATTTTGATACATAGCACCTCTAAATGTCTATTCTTTTCATAAATTTCTTTGAATGGCAAGATTCAAAACGCTAACAGGGAAGGAATTCATTTGTTTCAGTTGGGAAAAAAAGCAAATTAGAAGAGCTGAATTCTTATGGCACGCTGGTGATTAAACCTACATTAATCATAAACATCGATGGGCCACCAACAGAGCTTGTTTAATCATTTTCAACCAATTGTGCAACTCTGTGACTACCCTTCTGCTAGACTTCTTAAAAGTATTTCCTTATTTGGACTTGGGATATTAAAGTTATAGGATACTCCTGGGTAATCAGAATTTATTGCACTGCTATTCAGTAAATTGCCCAACATAGAGGTTACTAAAGAGGCACCACCAAATACAGGCCTTCTGGCTGTATTTGTTTCTTGGACATCAGGGGATTTTAATAGGAAGAAAGTACAGTGATTTTAATTTTGCATTCAGTTAAATCTGGGCAGTGCAGTCTGGGAAGTGATTCATAACTGAAACCTGTGAGGAGCTGGGAGACCGCATTCTGCAGGAGTAAGGGATTATTCTCCATCTGTAGTCTTGGGAAAAGGGCAGGTGACAGGAAGGACTCCCTCCACGGACTAGGAGTCCGTGACCTGTTGGGAACTGAAGGAGTGGGAGGACTTAATTTTTGCTCATGGACTACACCTATGCTGTCCACTGTAGTAGCGACTAGCTATATGTGGCTACTGAGCACCTGAAATGTGGCTGGTCCAAATTGAAATGCACAAAATGCATAAAACACACAACTGATTTTCAAAACTTAAAAAGAAGAAAAGAGTGTAAAATGTATTATTTATAATTTTTGATATTGGTTAAATGTTGAAGTGATAGTATTTTTGATATATTGGGTTAAATACAATATAAAATTAATTTTACTTGTTTCTTTTTATCTTGTTTTTTTAGTGTGGCTACTAGATGATTTAAAATTATACATGTGGCTCACATTATACTTCTATTGGACAGTGTGGGCCTAGACAATCCTTACTCTATGCTAGTCATTTCACATGTGTTTTCTCTTTAAATCTTTACAGAAACTTGATAAGGGAGTTATAATTACTTCCTGTTTATTGACAGGAGCCAAGGCTCAGAGACATCAGGGAACTTGCTTAAGACACATAGCTACTAGGTAGGAAAAGTGCGTTCAGAGCAGATTGGTCTCACTCCAAAGGCCTTTCTCTTTCTAGAAACTCTTGCTTCTTTTCATGTTCTATTGCTGATTCCTGTGAGTTGGGATGAGAATAAGGGTTTTGATTTTTACTTCATATGTTTTCCACCATTTCCTAACCCACTATTTCTTATGGAAAAGCTGTTGTCATTTAAAGTGGAAAAATTCTAGCTTAGATGAGACTGCCCCGGGATCTTTGCAGGATATTTTGCATTCCTGGCCAGAATCCAGTAAGTGCTCTTTCTGATCTCCCATGACTGTGATAAAAAGCTCCCCCTTCAGTTCTAAACAGCCCCTAGGGGGATGGTATCACCTGTGTTTGGAAACATCAGTCTAGATCATGGGGTCTTCAGACTACTGCCTGAGAGCCACATCCTGTTTCTGTAAATCAGGTTTTCTAGCAACATGGCTATGCCCATGTGTTGTCATATGTGGTTGCTTTCACACTGCAAGGACAGAGTTGAAGAGTTGAGACAGACTGGACGAGCTGCAAAGCAGACAATATTTACTATCTGGCTTTCCAAAGAGAGAGAAGAACACTCTAGGTTCATCTAGACCCACCTCTATGTATTATTCAGCCTATCAGTTAACACTTTTGTTTTAGGAGTTGGATTTGGGGGCTTGTTTCTCCTTGATTCTGATTCTTTGGCTTTTATACCTCTAGGTCTTTGAGCAAATTCTTATTTATCTTCTTGAGGCTCTTTTTGCCTATCTGTACAGAGAGCTAATAATTTTTACCTTGCAATAATTGTCATCATGGTGAACGAACCTAATAATAAAAGAGCACCTAAAACAATACCAGGGACATGATAGCTTTCTCTTTTTTCCTAAGCTGGGTTTCAAACCAAGACTGTCGGATTCTCTTTTTGTGGATAAACACACCTCCACAACCTTTTTTCATCTTTTCATCTGTTCCCCTCATTGGCTTTTAGTGTTGCTTCTTGTTTTAGTTCCAGTCTTCATGAATGTCGCAAGGAGAGTATTTGTCTCACTAGAGTGTTTTTTTCCCCCCAGACAGGCCAATGACCACTAATATCAGTGATCTAATGACAAAGATCACTGAAATGGACTACTCAGGCAAAGAAGAGGGCACTGAATTCAATTTGCAGTTGACCAGATGCTGAGGAATCAAAGAGGTGGCATGTTGTCTTATTGCTTAAAGCAACTAAATAACCTTGCAAAGAAGTTCAGAATTAATTGGAGTTGAAATAATTATAGATGATGATAAGCCAGCCACCAGAGAAATGCAATAGGCAAGCTGTGTGGTAACAAATGCATTGATTAACATATGTCAGGACAGCCCAGAATGTAGCAGAGAAACACAGAATTATGAAGGTGAAAAAAATTACCACCTTCAATAACAGTTTTTAGTTAGAACTCAGTTCTCTATTTCTGCGATTGGCGAGACTCCATTCTTTAAAAAGAAAAACCAAACTGGTTTTAGTGAGAGAGAATATCAGCCTGAAAGGCCAGCATGCCATGTGACTAGCTGAGCCACTGGTTTAGAATAAACAAATGTATTTTAACATCCAGAGAGATATATTTTTATTTTGTGACCAACTGATTAGGGGCCATCCCTAGTTGCTGCAGTTGCACAGGGTTCATAAGGGTCATCTCCCTGCAAATGAGGACCTCTCTACTACTAAAGCATAAAGTGACCTGTTAAAGCTGAAATGCTTTCAGCTTTAGAACTTCAGGGAAACCGCTTCACCTATTGAGCCTGGTGAGTACAAAAGGACTGGCATATGATCCTTTTGTAGCCCACGACTGAAACAGAATCCTGGAATAATGCATATTTGTATGGCGCTAGAGTTTTTAAAGCACTTTCTGCATTAGCTCATATATGAAATGACCAAGTTGATTAACTTATTAAGAGAAAACAAGATCACTTTCTGCAGATCTAAACCTCCTCCCACCCTCCTGAGTTTTTACACAGAATTTAGGACATGACTCAGTTTCTTAACACATTGGGGGAAAATTTCTTCAAAGAAAGGAGTGATGTGTGAAATTAAGAAACAGAAGGAGCATAAGGAAGACAATATGGTAACACACAGTTAAGTTTCCAAGACTTGAGAATATATCTTTTGCAAAATATCCCTGTATGCTAAAGTGCATTCTGTTTATTCTAGCTCGGTGGCTCAGCTGGTCATGTAATATGTTAGCAAATGGCAGACTGAACATGTAGAGCAAGGTTGGACTATCACGGCTTTCATCAAAAGGAAACTCTGGGGGCTTGGTGTTGGTTTCTACTGTTTAGGGGGTATCAGAGAGCATCACTGGAAGAAAGGAATTGAAAATGAAGAGTCCTTCAGACTTAATCGATGGTTAGCATCCATCGCCCCTCTCAGAATCTTCCATAGTAGTAAAACATAAATAAATCCTCAGGGAATTTTAGCTTAATTGGGACTCTTATTATCCTTGCCAGTATGGGCTCACCTTAGAAGAGAAGTGTCACAGTAATTGAACGCTCATTTGGTTTCAGACCCTGCTAGTTGAAGGAGGATGCTGTTCAGCACAAAATGCATACAGGTAAGAGAATGCCACTTGGCCCAAGCGGTATCTAAAGATCTGAGCAAGCTGCGTAATTTCATGGCAAGTGAACTCTTGCTAGAGAAGTGATTATCAACATTTTATATTTTGCAAAAAGCCTCATAAGCATTTAATGGAACGTGCCCTCATCACTCTCCTGCTGTTTTTACCTTCTTTTATAGATTAGGAAACTGAGGTTCAGTGACTTGGAGAGACTTTCCAGGGTCAATAGTAATTCAATAGCAAAGTTTCATAATATCACACAATCACAATAACAGAAGGATTTAAAAATAGCCTTCCAATACATTTGCAGAATGAATTATTCCTACAAGACTTCTTTTTGGCTTGAAAAATAGACACGTCTCTTTATCTCTTTTATGCCAATGTCCTTACTCTTAAGTGAATAGACTTTTCAGGGGAAAAAATATTTCACATTATTCACACACAAAAAATTCCATTAAACAAAAGCCTATAAAAATAAGCAGGGCATATTGTATATATTTTAGTTAATTTTGTTATGTCCATAATTATCCTGATTTTTTTAAAAAAATTAGATACATTGGCCAATGTTTATTTTCAGAGTTGTTTTAAAAGATCATATCTAACAAACATCCAAGTCTTCTGTATTAGAAAAAGACAGTTGATTGCTAATTGTCTCTTTGAGATTTCCAAAGATAAATGTTTTATAGTCTATCCTAGAAGTATATCTCAATTTGTTGTGTTTTAATATCGTGAGCCATTTTTAAAGTTTCCCAAGGGCATTTGAAAATTCATAATCAACCTCCATGATCTTAGCACTGTGGGTCATCTGCTAACCAAATAGTCAACTCTCTGTTTATCCAAAACAACAAAAACAACAAAAACTAATTGGTACAAGCTAGGAATCACTGCTCTAACTTTGTAATTATGATATTTGTGGTGATAGCCACTGAACTACAAATAAGATTTTGTTGGATACCTGAGTTCTCAAATTTTGTATATCAAGTCCCTTAAATTCTTATTCTCTCTTTATTGAATAAGGGCTATAGGTTTGAGAGAGAAGTTCAGCAAACTTTTTAGAGCTCTACTCTCAATAAAACACATTAAATTTTAAACCAAATTCAATAGACTAGGGACTTGTTCTAAATTATAGTTTACAAAGAGAAAAGAATTACCAGGGAGGAAAAGTGTGAATTACCAGATCCTTATCAGAATGAAATATTCCAGAATTGGTTTTCTGGAATATTTCAATAGTCTCATAATTAGTTTTTTTTTTTTTATCTCTAATAATTCTCAGTCTAAATCATCTTTGAAAATTAGTGATGTACTGATCTCCTTCACATTTTATTCTCGTTTGTCCTTCCTCTCAGAACATTCAGTGGTTCGTAGATACTTACTTCCAATCAAATTCCCAAGTGATTAACTACTTAAGGACCTTCACTTTCTGGTTCCTTTTTAGATGAATCATTTTTATGATAGCACAATCGGCCAATTCATTGTTCCCAGAGCATATCAAATATTTCTCAACATTTCTTTTGCATAAAATGTTCTTCACTTTAGTGCCAAGTCTTCTCTTTTCTTCCAAGTCCTGCTTTGCTTAAGTCCCCCTTTTCTGTGAGGAGGCCACCATAGAACACTGTCTATCCTTCAATAATTGCTCTCTTAATGGCAGTCTTGTAATTTCTTTTAACTATAATATTCACTTAGCACCTAATACATGTGCCACCATGTCTTCATATATCTTAATCCTTGTACATTCAGGTTCTGTATACATGACAAGTGTGTATTCCTGGGATCCCGCAGTTGGTAATGTCTGGTGGCATCGATGATGATTGCTGACAGTGAACACCATGAGCCATATAAACCAAGTGGACCAAGCACCTTACAAGCATTATTAACTCATTTAATTCTCACAGTAATCCTAAGAGGTAGATGCCACTATTATCTTTATTTTAAAGAAGACAAGACTGATTAGACTCAGAGCAAGTGAGTGGCTTGCCCTGTGCTGCCCAACTGGTAAATGGTGAAGTTGGGATTTGAACGGATTCAACTTCAGATTCCCATCCACCTAAGCAATGTGCAATACTGTCGATTATTGAAGAATGAAGTGTGAAATTTTATAATTATGAGCTAGAACTTCACAGTATGGGAAGATGAGCAAATCTAAAATATGCCGTATTTAAGTTTAAAAAGGTATTTCTTTGGGGACTAAGTTTACAGAGATTTAATTTCCTTGAATGGATAAGGATGCATCTTTTTGTGTAAAATTATATTAGGACTTGAATCAATATCCAGACAATTCTGATTTCCAACACCACCGTCTCACTTAGCTGCCCACTTTCCCATGGATGTGCATTTTTCTTTCCTTCTTCTTTGTGTTCCACTCACTGCTGCTTGAGGAGAAACACGAGGAAACCAGTTTTTTTTAAAAAAGCCCTTAAAATGATTGACTTAATATTGAATACATTCGATATATGTCTTTCTTAGAACAATAAGCACACCTTCATAAAAATACAATAGCTTAAAGATGAGAAATAAACAAGATTTTGTCATGTGTTTTTTCTATTTTTACAAGGAACTTTCATATTGGATGTGTTATATCAACCTGTTCCAAACTTGGGCATGTAAATCTACTAGTAAAATGAAAGCTGTCATTCATGAGGCATTTTACTGGGTTGAGAACTCAAAGAATATTTGAAATTTTCTATGAATTGCACATCTTGGGATTCCTTAACGTGTAAACTAATAAATGATATCTATTGATGTTTAATATTTTAATTTTCATTATAAACCTAATAATCAATATTTCCATTATAGTTTAATCATGTAAATTGGTAGATAGCACAGCTTGTTTGAGAAGCCTTAAAACATTTATACCTTGTGACCATTAATTCCACTTATAGAAATCTATCATTAAGAAATAATAAGAAATGCAAAAAAAAAAAATTGAAAGCAAGAATGTTTACCACAGCATTACATATGCAGTGAAAAACAAAATCTTAAATATCCTGAATTAGAGGAAGTAAATTATGTTGCAATTGCACAATAGAATATTAATACATTAATTAGAAATGAAGAGTACTTTAATGACATGAAAATGCTTTTAATAATCAGTAATGCTGAGCGAAAAGCAGCACACAAAAGTATATATACAGTGTGATCACAAATATTCAGAGAAGAATAGATAGGAAAGAAATCAGAAGATATGCTGACACATGAATAGTAAAAGAAGACACCTGTAGAAAAAAGACAAGAAATAATTATGAGACAAAGTTTGTAAGAGTGTCTCTGCACAGTGTGATTATGGCTGACCCATTGTCTTTTTCTTTATACATTTCTTTGTTTTACAAAATTTTAAATTTGAGTGTATTACTTTTATTACCAGAAAAAAACTTTTCGTTTAAAAAAATTAATGGTAATTTCAATAGGATTGGGTAGGGTTCAGGAAGAGAAGATAACAAAATATGAGTTCTGACATTTTATTTTTTGAAATGATTGTTGTTATTATTGATGATCACACATTTTCAGAGATAGCGCAAAGCAAAATCCTAAAAGGCTTATCTATTGAACGGGAGATATTAGACTATGTGTTGGTAGCTTCTGGATCTTCTGGGTGTCTGGCTTATGATACCTTTCTTCGTACAGATTTCCAGTATACGTTTATTAATAATTAGGGATTATGTAAAAATTCTTTTTCAGAATATAGGCATTAATTTCTGCAATTGTTTTGTGATAATTATCTTCGGATTCTTCCTGAATATTAACTATGAAACAAGAACATACATATCTAACTACTTACAAAAAGTATACTACTAGTCCTCTGTATATTTTGCTTTGAACCTTTATTTTTGTATAAAATGTTATATCCAAAAAATATTTTCACGTAGCTGTAGAATTCCAATACAGCTTTTTGTCAACAAATTTGTTCAGAACAGGGTTCATTCAAAAACATGATTGTTTGAACCAAGACTTATTTATTTTGTCATCTCCAGAAGTCCAGGGGAGAATAGAACTGACAAGGGATGGACACGGTTAAGTCCTCTGAGCATCTCCATAGAGCACAAGACCAACAAGTCACAAACATGTCTGTGTAATGGTTCCACCTCTGAATAGTTTTCATACTAGAGGAATCTATTTGTAATCCATGCCATCATTTTCCCATTCCTAGTATGTTACTAATGCTTTTAGTTCCACAGAGAAGCAGAGAAAAAAAATTTTATATAAGATTTTGAAACTGTCCTTCAAGCATATCTTCATATAAAAAATATATGGAAATGTAAATAAAAATTTGCGGGCAAGATGATCTTTTCAGTATTTTTTTATGCAATGAAAAAGAAAGAATCATTCTAAATACTCAGACTTAGAAGAAGTAAAGTCCATAAAGACTTTAAATCATCATTAAAAATATTTATGAAGGAATTTTATTGAAACGGAAAAATAATTTTAATAAGCAGAAATGTAAAGCCCCAAATCAGCACATGAAATGATTGATAATGATTAAGTAATAAGTGAATTATCAGGCCTCTCAGTCTCTAATTATTCCTTAATAGAAGAGCAGAGTTAACTTTGTTTAAAGGAAACGCTCTGGTAGTGCTCCAAAATCTTTTAATGATCTGAATGTTTCAAACTACATTTCCCAGTAATGAAATGACCCAAAGTAGCAATTACTTAGAATTGCTGCAGGTCAAAATAATCATTCAAATTGAGGCTAATTTAAAAAATCTTCATGTAGACTCATAGCAAGTGGACAGTAGAGAGAATTTTTGATTACGTGAATAACTCAGTTTACAGATGAGGAAACAATTTCAGCTACTGTACTTAGACTAGGAGCTGATGATACAAGCCAGTTTCCTCTTATCTCACTGCTCAAGATCTCATTCTCTGGGATACAGTCAGACTCTTCTCCAGAGGAATGTGTATAACATTTCTCAAACTGCGAAGCTATTCCTTTAAATTTATAACTTCTAAGCCTGATTTAAAAACAAAACAAAGCAAAACTGGATCCCAAAGACCATGTAAAGTGAAATTACAAATGTGGCATTTGATTGTTTTGATTTATTTTTAATTATCTTTTCTACCTTTCATCTTAATTGGACAAAGGCAGGATAAACTTGTTCCATGCAATTAGGAGTAGTTGCATGCAAAGAAAATGGAGCCCTATTTTTTTTTTTTCCTTTTTGTCTTTGTTCGTGTCTGGCAGCGGATCGCAACCCTCAGTGTCGCGCCTGCACCAGACCGGGACCGGCAACGGAATCGCAACTCTGGTGCTGTGCCCGCACCTCGCTCAGCCAGTGAGCGGGAACCGGTCTGTATGTGGGATCCGAACCCTCGGCGGGAGCGCCGCTGCGCTCCCAAGCGGTGCGCTGTAGCGGTGCGCTGTAGCAGTGCACCACCAGGCCGGCCCTGGAGCCCTATTTTAAATCTTATTTAGACTGACTGATATTCAGTGTGTTACATAAAAATTAGCACAAGTATAATATTTAAAAAGCTAATGAGTTTTAGTAAAAATATCCTCACAGAATGAAGTGCTGGGAAATTTTATACATTGAATTGGGAGCCTATTAAAGCTTCTTTTCCCCCTCCACAACAGAGTTTGGGAAAAGATTAGAATATTTTGAATTCAATACCCTTTGAGCTGTCATCTCAAAGATTTACTTAAAAAAATCTATGGCAGGATTGTGTAAAGCTTTTCTTAGAAAGAACTAAAAGCACATTAGAAGTACTAGGACAATAGCAGTTTTCCAGGAACTAAAAGAAATTAGGTCATGCTTAATGAAATCAGGCCACAATCCTGAAGTCAACTGGAATGTTCTTGTTCCTTTTCTCACTTATTTTTTGTGGGAATCAGAGTTTGTGAGATTCGTCTCACTGTTTTTCTTATACACTTCTGTTTTCTAATCCCAAATACATTATGAGCAGAAGTACATACAATGGAAAGGAAAGAAATTAACATGTTTAAGCACCTATTTTATGGGCCAACATTATGCTGGGAGTATGTATTATCTCATTTAATATAGATAAAGGGGAAGTTGCTGTAGCAACTTTGAATATACAAAATGTAAACGTAATAGAATAAATTCCATGTTGACTGCAAGAGGAATAATTTATATATCCGTATTCTGTGTCTTCTAGTTATGTAAGGACCCTATTAGAAAGGCTAGATCTATTTCCAGATATGTGAAATATATACTAGCCTTGTGAGTTTGGGATGGAGGGGAAAGAATGAAGCTAGCATTTAATGAGCAACTCATTTTCCTTTATTCAGTGAATATCTATTGAGCACTTACTGTGTGACAGACACTGTTAAAGGTACTAGGGATAGAGTCATGAACAAAGCAATGTCATTGTTCTCATGCAGCTTATGATCTGCTCAGGTGAGACAGATGTTAAACAGATAAGTTGGCCAACACATCAGATAGTAATAAATGCTACACAAAGACTTGGAGATTGATTGATACAAAGTGGCTGGCTGTCTACTTTAGATTGGATGGCTAGGGACGGTTATTGTGTGGAGACAACAATGTGCAACATTTTGTTTTATCTTTGCCAACCCCGGAGTTAATGACAGGCTTCTTACTTCATAAAGCTAAGTGAGGGTGACCAGGTCAAAGGTCACATAGCTGTTACATTTAACTTCTCAGATTCATGTTGGACTCAAGACTTTTTAAATACACTTTGATGAATACTAGGGATTTTTTTTTTCAAGATCCTGAGTTTTAAAAGAAATTATAGCTTGTGGGGAGCAAGGTGGGCATCCCACTATCCTTACAAGAAAATTCCAGAACAGTGTGGTGGTTTTTCTCTTTTAATCTAACAAAATAATTAATGGAGGAGATGATGCTTATCACTACCCTTAAACTGTTCAGCAGATATCTTCCCTGTGGTAAACACTTAAAACAAAGATCCATTTTCTGGCTGGCTGATTTGTTTGTTTGTTTTTGAAAATCTTTGCTTCTCTGGAAAGCATGTTTGTCCTAGAATGTAGTATTTTTGCCAAAGTCCCACACTGAGGACTGCTCCTCAGGATGGCCTCATACAGAATGTGTGAATTTCCATCATCAGCTAAAATGTGAACTTGAACAATAGACAGTTGGCTCCCCTCCAGTCCTAAATAAAGCTGTGTAAGAGCAATGCAGAATTCTCCCTGTATCCATGGGGAGGCGGAGCTGAAAGCTTGCAATTGTTCTGTTGATGTTTAGAAACTTTCTTCTTAAGAAATCCACTACTTTCACCTATCCCGGAGGACTGTGACCTAAATAAAGCTGTGTAAGAGCAATGCAGAATTCTCCCTGTATCCATGGGGAGGCGGAGCTAAAAGCTTGCAATTGTTCTGTTGATGTTTAGAAACTTTCTTCTTAAGAAATCTAGTACTTTCACCTATCCCGGAGGACTGTGAGGCCACCTCTTTTCCCAAAGTGCTCTTTTCTAAAATGAACTTAGCTTAGTTTTGGGAAACTCCGAGACTACTTTGCAATTGCTCCTTTGGTTTTCTTTTTCTTTCTCCTTCCACCAAATACCATCACATTCTGAAGTTCGGTACTTTACCAATCCCTCATTTACTCCTGAATTTTCGTCCTGTATCTTCAGTCGTCTGCAGGGCATTTTCACCTTCATATACTGCAAGCTTCTCACATTACTAACCGCTCTTCTCACTTACTCCCTACACCTGTTCTTCCTCTGCAATCTTTCTGGTTTCTCTCAGTGGTGCCATCACCCTCTAAGTCATCCTTCCCATTGCCAAGTCTCTGGATGGTGGCCATTGTCTTTTCCAAATGTTTGCTGCTGTTTTTTCCACTCCAGTGACAAGGACCTTAGTCATGGACGGTATCAGCTCATCAACTGGGCTACTGCAACTCTCTCTTAATGTATGTCCTGGCCTCTGAATACCTTCTCTTGCATTCAACCTAGGCACATGCCACTGCCATCTTCAACTTTCCAAAGCATCTTGTTGTCTAACATGGGACTGCTAAGGAACACCCGTGGCTGCCCTTTAGCTTGGCTTTCAAGAGCTCCTGTACTGAAACTCCCTAACCTGTTAAGTTTCCTCCCCGTCACCTGTGTACTGATGTCCTCTGCCAGCTAGATTGGCTCTATGTGCATTTTCATATCTGCTTTTTTTTCTTCATGACATCCCCGTCCACCCCATCACACACACAATCGTTTACTCTTTTGCTCCTTTGCATGTAACTTAATTGTCTCATAAATCTTGGCTTAAGTCTGATGTGTTCTCTAAAACCTTCCTAACGATGCCAGCTCTCAGTGATTCCTTTTTTCCCTCAACTCTTGTGGCATCTTTTCCATAAACTTCTGTGGATTGCTACAGTTACAGTCACTTGACTGCCTCTCCCACCACCTTCCTTCTTGCTTGTTTCTTCCAGCCACTCTGGTGTCGTAGCTCTTTCTAGAACACAAGCAGCAAGCACCTGTGGGCAGGAGGGCTTGTGCCTCTGCCTGGGACACCCCTTTGAATTATATGTATGATTTGCTCCCATTCTTTCCTTTAGGTTTCTGTCAAAATTTTATCCCTGACCATCTTGGCAAAACTAGCAACTTCCATCAACATCTCTTCCCTTATATTGCACTCTTGTTCCTCATAGTACATTCAGCATTTGACGTTATTGCTTTTTTTTCTTTTTAAAACTATGGAACACTTCACAAATTTGCATGTCATCTTTGCACGGGGGTCATGCTAATCTTCTCCGTATTGTCCCAATTTTAGTATATATGCTGCTGAAGCAAGCGCTGACATTATATTCTTATCTATTTGTTTATCCATTGGAGAACTCCCGCAGTAGAATGGGGGCTCCATGTGGGCAAGAATTTTTGCCTGCTGGGTATATTATTCTGTTCCCAGGGCTTAAATAATATCTGGTACATAGTGATATTCAAAAATATTCATTAAATAAGTGAATAACTCTTTATGCCTGCCTAGTTTCTTCAGAGTCAAAAAGTCTCTTAAGAGGAAGGATAATGTCTGATCACTGGTCTTTGTCTGCTTTGTGCTGCTATAACAGAATACCTGAGACTGAGTGACTTATAGTGAACAGATATTTATTTGGCTCACCATTCTGAAGGCTGGGAATTCCAAGGTCAAAGGGCTGCATCTGGTGAGGGTCTTCTTGCTGTGTCATAACATGGCAGAAGGTGGAAAGTCAAGAAAGAGGGTGAAAAGGAGGTCAAACTTATCCTTTAATCAGGAACTTACACTGCAATAACTAACCTACTCCTGCAATAATAGCACTAATCCATTCATGAGAGAAGAGCCCCCAAACCTAGTCACTTCTTAAAGGTTCAATCTCTCAACACTGTTGCATTAGGGATTAAGTTTCCAACACATCAACTTTGGGGGACACATTTAAACCATACCCTCACTCTTCCTGTAAACAGTATGTAGGAGGGATCCAGTTACCTCTGTTCCCACTGTCCACACAAATGACACCCCTCCCTGCTAAGGTGACCATGGTAGAACAGACACATCCAAACCCTACTTTCTAGCCTCATTGAACATTTTGTAGCATTGTACGTTATTGAACACATTACACTTCTCACGTTTCTCTGCTTCCTTGGTCCCTAAGACTCTGGTCTCTTCCCCATCTCTCTTTCTCCACCTGCTCATTTGCCATCTCCTCTTCCTTCCTGTCTTCTAGGTTTTCACTCTGCATACATCTCTACACTTCAGCTCTCATATTGTATGCAAAGGTCCTTTTCACAGTCTGTTTAACACCATATTTTTTGCATTTTTATGCTTTTTTGTTGGTGATTTTGCTGATTAAAATGGCCAACAAGCATAGTGCTGAAATGCTGTCTAGTGTTCCTATAAGAAGGCTATGAGGTGCCTTACAGAGAAAATACTTGTGTTGGATAAACTTTGCTCAGGCATGACTTATAGTGCTGTTGGCCTTTCAGTGTTAATGAGTCAACTCATTAACATGAGTCACTTAGGTGCTCATATATATTAAATAAGGTGTCTTTATACAGAAACACACATCAGACAAATTTATGTATTGATCATTTGATAAAAATGTGTGATGAGAGGCTCACAGGAACCTAACCATGTATTTCCCCTAGGAGCAATGTCAGAATTTGCTAATTTGGTGCTCACAATGAATTTATAGAACAAGCTCATAACAAATAATGAGAATCTTTATTTATTCAACCATGACTCCCAAAGCCATATCTCCAGAGTGGTTTCTCAAGCTCTTCACCCATATTTCCATCTGCCTCCTTATTGTTATCTTCTCCTTGTTAATCTCTTCTCCTTTGCCTTCATTCTGGCACCAGGTTATAGTTCTGAAGCAATACATCTGAGCATGACACCCCTTTGTTTTAATTCTTCCGTGGCTCTCTGTTTTGCCTAGAACCACCCAAATTTCACATCATAGTACATGGCCTTTAGGTGATCTGTCCAGCTTTATCTCCCAGAATCCTCCCAATACCTTTGGTCCAACCAGACTTCTCACCCTGCCCCAAATACCAGACTCCTCCATGTCTTTGCAACTTTAAACATTCTCCTTGCTATGCTTGAAGGCCCTCCCCAAATTTCTTAGTGTGCAAAACTCTTAATTGCCCACTCCCCACCTTAATCACTTTAGGTGTCACCACCTCTGTGAAGGGTCTCCTATTGCTTAGGCAGTTGGTTGCTTCCACGTCTGACATCTGATGCCTTATTGTAGGAGCTGCGTTGAGTATATCCTAGTTTTCTTGCATATGTGTCTTTTATACTAGTCTCTAACAAATTCCTTATAGACAGGGGCCAGATCGATCTTCTGCTATGAGGATCTAGCACCAGCATCAGGCACTTGAGAGCCTATCAGTGCTTATTGAATAAACCGAAAGAATATTTGTGGGTGGTGCTGGGATGTTTATCTGCCCTAATAAGACATTTCCTTGGCTCTAGCTATGAAAATTCTATTTCTAAACTATTTAATGAGGTAATTACTATTAATTCTCTTTATATTTATGCTCAAAATTGGTCACACATAAAACACTCTGAGAATTCACCTGATATAATCACAACCATTTGAAAGCCTCACTATAAAGTTTGATTCTATTAACATCATTCATACTATATGGGTTTGTTGAACGATGGATGAATGAATAAATGAAAAAAACCACGATTAAAAGAATGTTGTATAGTTTTAACTCATGAATACTAAAATATGAACCTGTATGTAGAATATCTTAATTATGGAATCATTGACTTCAACCTCCCTAGGCCTCAGTTTCTTTAACGCTAAAATGGGATAGTAATGCCCAAATCTGAAGGTTAGGGTGAGAACGTAATAATACAGTACTCAAGAATTATTTTTGTGAACAACAAAAAGTCACTATAAAAATGGAAATAATCATCTCAATATTTAAATTTATATGAAAGGGATATTTCTACTTTTGGTGTGATTGAGACACTGCTTTCCTTTATCCTAATATCCCTGTAGTTGCTTTATAACTTGGCTCAGAGAAACAACTACACCAAAAAGACATAGCCTGTGTTTTGTTTTGCAGAAATCTCTATAAGCAGAACATTTCATAGATGTTTTACACAATGATAAATAGTTATTCACAGACAGATGCTGGCCATGTGTTTTCCAAGATCAATGAAAAATGCCAGCAAATGGGAAATTGGAGGGAGTGTGGAACAGATATTTCCTGAAGCAGCACACCTCTCAGTTGGAAACCTTGGAATCTTTGTGAGTTTCTACAGCAGTGCTGTGGAGCATGCCAGGTCTCTGGGTGTGGTTCTGTGCAGCTGACTGCAGCATAACTCAATTAGGGAATTCTCAGTGGCTGGGCATCTGGGTTCTAAAATGGTTGTTTATGTTCTCCAGATGGTCATGGAGAGCAGAAAGGATACATTTAAAAGGAAAGAATACAGAGAGGAAAAAAAAAAAGTAAAAAAAGTAGCTAAGCTGCTTTTGTCTTTCCTTATTTTAATTTAATTTTGTGGATAGAGTAATAAAGCAACAATTCCAGAGAAAAATGTTTGCTGTTCATTTAAAGGTTTCTAAACATCTTGAATTGATTCCTCTTTGCAAAGAGCTCTTCTTGCATAGACATGTGCAACCTAAAGAGGATATAGAGGGAACAATTTCTTTTAGGTTGACAAATATGCACAAAAATGCTTAGTTTGCATAAATCAATGTATATGTTAATATTGGTGAGAAGAAAAATATTTCTAATGAGAAAAGATAGTGATTAAAGATCATGGAGACATCTTCTTTGGAGACTAAATGAAGCAAAACTAAACAACAAAATTCCAGGATATAGTGGGACGTGTTTGGGATGGGATTTTGTGACCTTTTCAGTGGAGCCTCAGCAATTATCAGGTTGAAGTTGTAGACCCTCAAATGTGGTGAAATATTTGAGGTGAGGCATTCTATGAAGACAGTTGTTTCTCTGCAGATAGCTGATGTCGTTTTTCGAGGAAATTGATTTTAAAAAAACAGTGTTTATCTAAGACGGTATATTAAAATGGTATCAAAGTCAAGCTATGTACACAGAAGAGGCCAGTCCCTAAATAAATGCTTTTCCTTTTTTGCAGATAGCTGATGTCGTTTTTCGAGGAAATTGATTTTAAAAAAACAGTGTTTATCTAAGATGGTATATTAAAATGGTATCAAAGTCAAGCTATGTACACAGAAGAGGCCAGTCCCTAAATAAATGCTTTTCCTTTTTAAATAATCATTCATTCATTCACGCATTCACGAAATATTCATTGGCTACCTACCTATGTGCCAGGTACTGTTTTAGGTCCTGGAAACAAAACAATGTTTTCAATCTCAGGGAACTTTTTTCCTAGTCTAATTATATTTATAACAGCTCCCTATATTGAATGCCTACTCTACACTAAGGTGTTTTCACATATTTTCTCTTACTCTTAGAATTCCTGCAAGGTTGGTGCTGTTGTTATTATTCTAACCTTGAGAAAACATGCAGAGAGAGGTTAAATGACTTCCCCCAAAGTAATGAAGTAACTATAAGAACAGGTACCTACTCTACACTAAGGTGTTTTCACATATTTTCTCTTACTCTTAGAATTCCTGCAAGGTTGGCGCTGTTGTTATTATTCTAACCTTGAGAAAACATGCAGAGAGAGGTTAGATGACTTCCCCAAAGTAATGAAGTAACTATAAGAACAGGTATTTGCCTGCAGATATTTCTTGTTTTAAAGCTGTACTTTTTCCCTTATACTCTGCTACCCTTCGACAATCTGGGGTATTTTTCCAGATATCGTGTTTTTGAAGATTGTGAGGATGAGCAGGACATATGATGCTGCTTTTTATGATGACAGTGATACTGCTGCTGCCTCCAGGACTATTGCTGCTTTCCCCCACTTCATGCTGCTGAACACAACCTCTGAAAGTCAGGGAGGATGAGGCAGCAACTCGGTTCTACTCAACAGCTCTGACTGTTCCACAAGGAGGTGGGCATAGCCAACTGCACCCCATCCTATGCATTTTTCTCTATATGCTCCATTAATTCTCCTGAAAGCTCCTCTACAATAAGACCAGGACCTGTTCTTTTTTTCACTTTCAATTAATACTTATTAAAGGCCTTTTCCATGTTAGGCACTGTGCTGGGTGCTGGAGAAAAAATGAGAATTAAGCTAGACACTTTAATAATTTTTTAAAATTTTATCAATATACTATGTGCAAGTGGTTTGCAAAGCCAAATACTACTACTAAGCTAATAATAAAGTATGGTGGTTCTTCTCCCATTGCCCCTAACCAGACCCCTTCCATTTTTGAATATTTAAGCTGTGACTTTTGGGGTTTACAGACTCATACTTCTAAATAATGTGTGTATACTACTGTCTTTGTTTTACATATTTTCTATTGACTTCCTACCATTCTGCTTCCCCCATCCTCCCAATACAGTTGTATTGTAATTTTGATTAAATCATTATTCATCATTTACTATTCATTATTACGCCTATGCAAATATTACTCACAAATGAGCATTGTCATGATTATGTTCTTTCTTAGTTATTATTGTTACTAAAGTTAATAATTTTTTTGCAATTATTCTTCCCATATTTCGTATTAGCCTCTCAGCATCATTTTTCTTAACATTAGGAAAATTTTAGTTACATTTTTTTCTTAGAGAAATCCTTCTTTTGAGATTCATGTGAGCTTCCCAGTTAACATCTTGAGTTTCTCCTTTTCTTTCATACTTGGAATTCCCTTTACCTTTCTTCTGAGTTTGATTACCTCTTCCCTGAATTTTATGCCTTCTTCCTTCTTGGTTGTATGTGATCTAGAACATCTTCTATTAGTGTATCAGGTTAAAAAGATGACACAATGATAAAGGATGGGTGGGAGCTCCCTGTCCCCTGAATCACACGGCTCCAGCGTGGACGAGTGGTCTCCATGGCATCTCTCTTCACTAGCACCCTGCAAATGCTTTTTCTCTATCTTCAGTTTTGGATTCTCTCTCTCTTTTTTGCTTTCTTGGTTTATTTCCTTTTTTCAGTGGCAAACTTTCTTCACTTCCTTCCTAAAGGATGTATGCTGTTATTATTATTATTACTATTGTTATTATTTTTTTGTGGAATGCATGCCTAAAAATGTCTTTATCCTACCCTGACACTTGACTGATTGTTTGGCACGGTACAGAATTTTAGTTTATAAATAATTTTACTTTGAAATTTTGAAGGCACTGCTCTACTGCTTTCTTGCTTTCAATATGCCACTTAGATTACTGATTACTGATATGTGTCTTGATATTTCTTTCAATAAGTTTGTGAAACCATTTTGCTCCCAGGGTTCTGAAATTTCACAATGATTTGCCTTGGTATGGGTCTATTTTCATTTATTTTGCTGGGTACTCTATGGGCCTTTTCAATCTGAAAATTTACAGTTTGGAGTTGTAGGAAATTTTCTTGCCTTTTTCCTTTGATGATTTTTCCCTCTATTTTCTTTGTACTTTTATTTGAACACATATTCTCTGAATGTTGGGCCTCTTAAAATAATGCTCATATCTTTTGTTTCCTGTATTCTGTCTCTTTGGTTTTTAATTTACTTTTGTGATGATTACTCTTTCAGCCCTCTATTGAGTTTTTTATTTTGCTGTAAAATTGCTAAATTCTGAAAGTCTTTTTTCTTCTCAGTAAATTCCTTTTTTTTAAAAATAGCATCCACTTCTTAATTCATGGATAAAGTATATTCTTTTATCTCTCAGCAGATAGTAATAACAATTCTTATTGTTCTTATTGTTGAAGATTTCCTCCCTAAATCATTTTTGCTTTTTCCAAGTTGCTTTTTTTGTTTGCTTGCTTGTTTTTTTGTTTTGGTCTCTAGCCTCCATATTAGAATTTTCTCTTAAATGTCTGCTTATTCTTGATTGTCTGCTCATGATTAAGATTGGAGCATTAAAAAGCTGTTTGAAAGCTCTGAGGTCATGAATAGAGTTAACTGAGTTTGAGCTTTATTGCCAGAGGACCTGAGTGAGACACATTTTGGGGGGAATTCCTGGTGTCAATATCTTTAGCTTTTTTTTGGGGGGGGGGGTGGAAGGGAGTCAGCCAGAACCTCCAGAGAAGTCACCTTGACTTCTCAGGAATGAAAAGCCTAGCTGCAAAGGCACTAGGAGCCAAGTAGAGGAAGAGAGATGGGCATTTCTTTATTTAGCATTCAGCATATATGGACACTTAACTTCCTTCTTTTCAGTATATTACTCATCTGTTCCATTTTGTCAAAGATCCTCTAATACTAATCTCTAGTCTCTCTCCAGAGCATAAGTTCCAGTCCCTTGGTGGTGGGTGGAGGTGATGGTGATGGTGGTAGTGGTGAGAGGGTGGGAGTAAAATCGGGTTCTTTTCTAAAGTTTTCAGTGACCTTCCTGAGAAGAGATAGATAATTGGTCTTTCTGACTCCCTTACCTTCCCTTTTCCAGGACTGGGCAGGGAGCTGGTTCCATGGGGCTGATTCAGCTCATTACAGCACAGTGAGTCTCACACTGCTTTAGCAGCCAGGGTATGAAAACTTCCAAGTTATACTCCAAGAATGGAACACCTCTTTGTTATAGAGAAAAAGAAGTATCTTCTCCCTGTCCTCAGCCAAGCCTATAAATATGTGTGTTCATGCCTCATCTGGAATATCAGAGGGAGCATAGACGCTCTTGTACGTATATTGGGATGTCCTCAGTCTCGCCACTCTCAGTGTGGGATTTAGCTTTCTCTTGTCTTTTAGGTCACTTACGTCTGTTCTGTATTCTTTCTGGCTTCCAAAATTTTATTGCTCATATCTTCTCTCTTGGTATCCTCATTTTTTTGGCTTATATCTGTCTATAGAAAAAAAATATTTGCTATGTTTCTAGTGGGATTTGGGGTGTATATATTTTTTAATTGCTTCTCAACCCAGACTGGGCATTTTTCCCCCACCCCTGCATTTTCAGCACACAGTGCAGTGCCTGGCACACAAGTAGGTGCTCAATAAAGGTCTTGCTGTCCTCAATCCATATGACCTTTTATACTAATACTATTGCCAGTCATCCTAACTATCTTCAAGGCATTGTCATTAGCCTCAAATAAAGTGATATACTGTACCTTAAAGTGCCTTGTAATTTACTTCTACAATTATGATGAAGATGAAGGTGACAGCAATAGCTCTTCTCTCTTCTTTTTCTTCCTACCCAGAATTTATGTGCCTGGTTCTATGCTATTTGCTCTATATACATCGTTTGTAATCTTTGTTAAAAACCTGTAAAGTTGTTTTTATTGTTTGCATTTTCTTTTCTTTCTTTTTTTATTATCTTTTTTCTATCTTTTTTAAATTTCTTTTTCTCCTCTTTATTCTCACTGTCTCGCATGCCAATTTTAAGTAAAAAGTGTTCTTGTTTTTGTTTTTAAAGAGCAGGCCACATAAAGGCCTTGATTTTTCTGTAAGACACATAACTTTCTCATATAATAAATACAATAGGAAAAAGGGGGAAAGGAGAGCATTGAGTCATGAACCCTAACACTGTAAAATAAACACACATGTGCTCCCATATGGAGTAACCGTATTCAAGAGAAGGGCAAAAAGGCACACTGCTTTTCTATGCTGCCTGGATTGATTGCAACTGAGGACCCCAGGCAGAATTCTGGATTCAGGGAGAAGTGTCTGCACCATTCAGGAAGCTCCCCCCTCCCCCCCCCCACGTGGCTGTATTAATATTCATTTCTTAGCTTCCCAGGTGAATAGTGTCGATGTAATTACATTTTGTGTAATCTTAGCAAAACTGAAAGCCATACACCCAATTCAAATGCAATAGTAAAATGCTATGCTTTATGATAGCACTGATCTTTGTTCCTCTTCAGAGGTTCTTTCATCCCCTGCATCAGAAGAAGGAGGTGAGATTTCAGTAGAGTACATCTGCTGCTCTGAGAGGTATTTGAGAAGGGGTCATGCTCTTGCTGTAATGGGTCCCTCTTCAAAACCCAAGCAATAGCACCTCGAAGCTTCCTCTTATACCATTCCTAAACTACCCTGCTCAGGTTGTGCAGGTGGATATTGTTGTGTGGCTCCTGCAAGATCAAAAGGAAGCTCAGACCAACCCAAGCAGGTTGCCTCTGCCCTTTAATATGTAAAAAAGCAAAACCCAACAAAACAGGAGCCTGTGTTAATTGCCACTCTCATGGGGGTGGACTGGGGGCAAGAAAATGAGCAAGCTTTAAAACTGTAGTCAGAGCAAAGACCTTGAGCGACAAGGTTAGCCAAGAAAGATTTTTTAAAAATCTTCTAGTTAAAAACCTCACCAGCTGAATGGAATGACAGATGAATGATGGATGCAGGTGGGAAAATGGGATTCTCTTCAAAGAAAAGAGTGTGATGTGCACAGCAATGAGGAAACCCCAGGCCCTGGTGCATGGCGCAGGGAGCAGATAATGCCTGTCTGTGCTTGTTGTATTGTCAGAAGCTGCTGAAATAAATCCTCTGGGGAGTGGCTATAAAAGAAGGCAAAGCCAAGAGCAGTTTCCCATTTTGGTGTACATTTAGAGGAATTGTAATTGTCATTACGCTACTCTTGAAGGTCAAGTTTTTGTGAAAGGAATATGTAAAGCTTTAAAAAACGTGGGCTTTTAAGCCAGACCTGTTAAGAGCCCACTGTTAACTAGTTATGGAGATATTTTAAACATCACTGAGCCTCATTATTTTAACCTGTAAAATGGGAATAACAATAATCCTCTTTCTATTCCGTGATAAGGAGTAGTGATAATGGGTTTAAAGTAACTTACTACAGTGCCAGGAACACAACAGGTGCTCCAGCAATGGTAGCTATTGTTTGGGTGCTACATATAATAATAAGAGAATAAAACCTTGGGTGAAGTCATTAAAATATGTCTTATCCTGGACAGCCAATGAGTCCTACCAATATTTAGGATGAAAGGGTGAGCCTTTTTGTATGGATGAGTGAATGTCATTGATGATACCCGAAAAGCAAATGAAAGCACATGGAGAAACAACAACAGCAAAGTTTAAAACAAGCCCAATAAACCAAAACTAAAACCAGTACCAAAACAAACAGAAACTTGTCTGGTTTCAACAAACAAATTTGTAGGAATTATGATGATATTAGAGCTGCTATTCTGGTTCAAATCTTCATTCTTTCCAACTAAGTTACTTAAATGGTCTCCCAATCTAATATTTAATAAAGTGCCTGGCACTCTATGTTTGCGAATAAATGGGTGAATGAATGAAATAAATATGTGAGTGAATGAACAGATTCCAATAAATCCACATTACCACACTAATATTCCTGAATCATTATTATCACACAGTCATGCCCTTGCTCCAGAACCAAGTGCTGTCTCTCTCCAGGGACATGCAAGGGTCCCTGACAGCAATGATCTGACACTTGGAGCAGACTGAAGAAAACTCCCAAATCTAGTGAGTTTCAGCTAGTTTTTTTTTTTTCTTCCTCTCAAAACATCTTCTAGGAAAGAGGTCAAACTGTGTCATTAGCATCATTTAAAAAAAATTGTTATTATCCTTCTTAAGTCAAATTATTTCTAATGGTGCAGCTGTGTGATTCACAGCCACTAAGCTGCAGGCACTGTGTTCTCCTCCACAGTCGGAGCTCTGTCCTCCCCACTCCTGAATGCACACACTTGACTGTCAGTAAAACTGGCTGGACAAGAATCTGTCAGGAATTTCCAAGAGTAATTAAAGCATACAAATAAATAATAAATGACTAGTGCTAGAGAATGTTCCTTTTCTCTCCATAATACATGCGGTGAAGAAAGAACACTGGAGATCCAAGATCATCCCCAGCCCATGGCTGGTTTTCTCATACACGTTCACATCGCTTCTTCCTTTTTCTGCTGAAGTATTTATTGTCTTCAAACAGTAACATTTTTATTTCACTAGCATGTCTGTAGAGACATTGTAGTTTGACTTCCTTTCCTAATAAGGACAAATAAGGTATATGTTAAAGTAATTAAAATTCAGTTTTAGAATGAAAAAAAAAATCTATTCCATAAATATTCTGGCTCAGTTTGTAGACTGCCTGTCTCTGTTTCTGTCTTTCTCTCTTCTCTCTGTCTCAGAAACATCTTTCTTCCCTGTTCTGCTCCTGTTTTACATGCGTTTGTTGTTCACAACAATAGAGAGAAAATAAATGAAATGGAAAAGGAGATTGGTGGTGAGACGGGGCAGCATTAGCTTAGTTTCCAATGAGAACTTTGAAGCTATTTGCTGCTTTTTGCTATCATTTCCAGCTAAGAATTCCAGACTGGGGAACATAGTATGCTTTTGGGGTCCCTTCTGGTTGCCAGTTCAGGTATTCGCTAGGAAGTGTAGAGGGAAAGAAGCCACAGAACTTCCAGAGAAACTGCACAGCTTCCCAGCTCAAACAAAAACAAAAACAAAAACAAAAAACCCCACTAACTTAAGAAGGAACATGTTTTACTTGTCTATTTGCCTGGTCCTTTTGTTCTGAAAAGTTCATGAAGGCAGTGATCATATTTGTTTTGTTTTATTAACGTATTACTAATGCCTATCAAGTAGAAGATGCTTAATATATATTTGCTGGATAAGTAACAATAGCTAATATTTATTGATCCATTTCTTTGTGTCAGGCACAGTCATAAGAACTTTGTACACCAGCCTATTTAATCCTTGTGTTGTTATCATTGCAGCTGCTAATAGTTTCAGAACAATTTGAGACTGAAAGATGGATGGAGTGGAGAAATGGATGACTTAACTAAGGTCACTGGCTGGCCAGGACAGAGATGGGATTCAGCCTGAGGCAGGCTGGTTCCAGAGCCTCTGAATAAATACCTGCTGGCTGATTAGAATATGTGTGGATATAGAAAAAACAAAAGTGTTTTTTCTACTCTCTACTCTCACACAGTCACTCAACACTTCTGACACCAAAAGTGGGGGGGTTTTACACCACACACCAAGAAATTCTGTGGGAGGTTCTTTAATTCAATTCAATTCTGGCACAATCTACCTGGAGATAGATCCCACATGTTGAGGACTCAGTCCAATGGTAGATGCCAATCACAAATGCAGATTGTGACCTGTGTTCCTTACCAACTGGCTATAAATCAGATTTCCCATGACTTCCTCTTCAGGTTTTATTAATTGCTAGAGCAGCTCACAGAACTCAGGGAAACACTTCACTTACATTTACAGTTTATCATAAAGGCTATGGATGAACACCCAGATGAAAGAGATGCACAGGGCAAGATATGTGGAAAGGGCACAGGGCCCTTCGTTAAGGAGGCATAATTAATTACATCACTGGCCATCAGTGATCAACTCAACCTTCAGTCTCTGTCTCCTCTCTGCAGATTGGAGGGTAGGGCTAAAAGTCCCAACCTTCTAATCATTCCTTGGACTTTCAGGTCACCAGCCTCCATCCTGAAGCTACTTAGGGGTCGCCAGCCACCAGTCAGCTCATTAGATAAATGACAAAAAACACTCATCACTCAGGAGATGGTAAGGGTTTTAGGAACTGTATGTCAAGAAACAGGATGAAGATCAAATATGCATTTCATAATATCACAGGATATCAAAATTTAAGTAAAGCATTATTTCATATATTCTGGAGAGATCAGCAGAGAAGGAGAGGCCTCATGATTTCTTTGTTTCCTGACAGAGTCAATAGCCTAGACCAACCCATAGTTCAGTACACAGGGTAATATTTGGTCTTGAAGTGACTTTTTTATACTGGTATTAGTTTAATCAAACCTTGGGAATTCTTGAGAATTCTTGCCCAAGTACTATAGCTGTGTTCTAAACTATGTAATATTCCATGTGTGTGTAATATTTCACAATATTTTAAGTATAAGATTAAAAAATAAAAACTTACAGAACACATAATTTACAACTTGATAAAGTATTATAATGTGAACAATCACATAGCCACTGACTTGGTCAAGATCCTAGAGGCCCCCTGCATGACTCTTCTGAGTTACAACCCATACCTTCTACTCCTGATATTTATACTTGCTTCCTTACTTTTCTTTACACATTTTATGCCAAAATATGCATCCCTAAACACTGTGGCTTAGTTTTGCTTGCTTTTAAACTTCATAGAAATAAAAAATGTGTTCTTTTGTGTCTGGCTTTTCTTGCTCAATAACATTTTTGTGAGATTTACCCATGTTGTTGCATATTGCTGTAATTGATGTTCTGTGCTGGGTAGTATTCCACCATATAAGTATTGCACCATTCCATTGTATGAATATAGCACCATTATATTGCTCATGGATATTTAGTTGTTATAAACAAGTTTCCTGTAAACATTTTTCTAAGTGCTGGTTGGTGCACACATACACACATTTCCCTGGGTAAATAACTAGGGTAGAATTACTGATTCATAATGCCTGTGATATTCGAATTTAGTAGATAACATCAAATTCTTCCATGGCGGTTGTAGCAAATTACACTTTTACCTGTAAAGTATCAAGGTTCCTGTGGCTTTAGGTATTATCCAACACTTGTTACTGTCAGTCTTTTCACTTTTAGCTTTTTTCTGTTACGTGTATGCATGGTATCTCATGGTGTTTTTATTTACATTTCCATGATTACTAATGAAGTTTAGCACTTTCACATTTTTTAATCAACCATATGGATATCCAGTGTCTTTCCTGTTTGTTTTCAAACAGAATTGCTTCCTATTAAAAATGATCTCTGGAAAATCTTTGTTTTGGGGTTCAAGTTCTTTGTGAAATTTGTGTACTGCATGTACTGTATTCTGCTCCACAGCTTGCTTTTCATTTCTCTCAGTGATGTCTTAGATGAGCTGACATTTTAAATTTTAATGCAGTCAAATTTATCATTTCTATAGTTATGTATTTTTTATTTTTTTAATTCCCTATACTGCAGTCATAAAATATTATTTTATGCCATTTTGTAAATGGTATTATTTTGTTTTTTTTTACATCTAATCCTCTCAGAACTAAGCTTTGAAGATGGTCAGTTTTATTTTATTCATATGAATGTGAAATTACCCCAGCACCATTTATTGGAAAAAAACCCAATAACCATCTTTTGTCCATGGCTGTTAAGGGTCATTTCATCTTTTGACTTTCTGATAATAGCCATCCGAACAGGTGTAAGATAATATCTTGTTGTAGTTTTGATTTTCATTTTCTTGATGTTTAGTGATGTTGAGCACCTTTTCATGTACTTATTAGTCATCTGTATGTCTTCTTGGAAAAACATCTACTCAGATTCTTTGCTCCTTTTTAAAATTATGTTATTTGTATTCTTGCTATTGAGTTATATGAGTTTCTTCTGTATTTTGGATATTAACCCCGTATTAGATGTATGGTTTGTTAATATTTTCACCCATTCCATTGGTTGCCTTTTCATCTTGTTGATTGTTTCCTTTGCAATGCAGAAACATTAAAATTTGATGTAGTCCCACTTGTTTATTTTTGCTTTCATTGCCTGTGCTTTTTGTGGGTGTCATATCCAAAAACTAATGACCAACGTTGAGGAGATTTTTCCATTTTCTTCTAGGAGCTTTACAATTTTAAGTCATATGTTCTGGTCATTAATCCATTTGAGTTGATTTTTGCATATGATGTAAGATATGAGTCCAATTTCATTCTTTTGCATGTGAATATTCAGTTTTTTCAATACCACTTATTGAAGAGACTATCCTTTTCCCATCATGTATTCTTGGCAATTTTGTTGAAAATTAGTTAATCATATGTGTGTGGGTTTATTTCTGAGCTCCTTCTTCTGTTTCATATATCTATGGCAGTACCATACTGTTTTGATTACTATAGCTTTGCAATATAATTTAAAGTTAAGAAGTGTGATTCCTCCAGCATTGTTGCTCTTATTCAAGTTTGCTTCAGCTATTCTGGGTCTTTTGAGGTTTTATATGAGCTTTAGGATTTTTTAAATAAAAAAAATGCCATTGGAATTTTGATAAGCATTGTTGCTCTTATTCAAGTTTGCTTCAGCTATTCTGGGTCTTTTGAGGTTTTATATGAGTTTTAGGATTTTTTAAATAAAAAAAAATGCCATTGGAATTTTGATAGGATTGCACTGACTCTATAGATTGCTTTGGGTAATATGGGCATTTTAACAATATTACTTCACCTGATTCATGAACATGGTATATCTTCCCATTTATTTGTGTCTTCTTTAATTTCTTTTATCAAAGTTTTACAGTTTTGAGTGTACAGATTTTTCACCTCTTTGTTAAATTTATTCCTAAGTATTTCATTGTTTTTGAATATTTTAAGTGGGTTTTTTTTAAAAATTATTTTCTGGATAGTTTCTTGTCAGTGTATAGAAATGCTAGCATTTTAACAATATTACTTCACCTGATTCATGAACATGGTATATCTTCCCATTTATTTGTGCCTTTAATTTCTTTTATCAAAGTTTTACAGTTTTCAGTGTACAGATTTTTCACCTCTTTGTTAAATTTATTCCTAAGTATTTCATTGTTTTTGAATATTTTAAGTGGGTTTTTTAAAAAAATTATTTTCTGGATAGTTTCTTGTCAGTGTATAGAAATGCATAGTATAGAAATAGTATAGAAATGTATAGTCTCTAATTTCTGTATGTTAACTTTGTATTCTGCAATTTTACTGAATTTGTTTATTAGTTCTAAGAGTTTTTTGGTGGAGTCTTTAGGGTTTTCTACATATAAGATCATGTCATCTGCAAATCTTCAAATAGAGGTGATTTTACTTTTTCCTTTCTGACTTAAATGACTTTACTTCTTTTTCTTGCTTAATTCCTCTGGATAGGACTTTTAGTACTATGTTGAATAGAAGTGGTGAGAGAGGACATCCTATCTTGTTCCTTGGCCTAAGAGAAAAAGCACTCAGGTTTTCACAATTGAGTATGATGTTAGCTGTGGGTTGTCAATAGATGGTTTTTATTATGTTGAGGCAAATTTCTTCTATGCTTAATTTACTGAGAGTTTTGTCATGAAAGGATGTCAAATTTTATCACATGCTTTTTTTTTGCATCTATTGAGATGATCATATGATTTCTACACTTCATTATATTAATGCAATATATCACATCAATTAATTTGCCTATGTTGAGCCATCCTTATATCCCAGGGATAAATCTCACTTGGTCATGGTGTATGATTCTTTTAATGTGCTGTTGGATTTGGTTTGGTAGCATTTCATTGAAGATTTTCGCATCTATGCTCATCAGGAATATTGGCCTGTAATTTTCTTTCCTTGTAGTGTCCTTGTACATTTTTGGTATCAGGGCAATGCTGGCCTCATAAAATGAGTTTGAAAACTTTCCATTCTCTTTAATTTTTTGAAGCAGTTTGAGAAGAATAATTGGTAATATGTGTTCTTTAAATGTTTAATAGAATTCACCAGTAAAACCATTTGGTCCTAGGCTTTTCTTTGTCAGGAGTTTTTGTTTG
>NW_007726510.1:39134-53195 GCF_000696425.1 Galeopterus variegatus
GTACGGGGGCAACACTGAGGGTTGCAATCCGTTGCCGGACACGGAAAAAGACAAAAGACAAAAAAAAAAAAAAACCAACAACGATTTCCTTCTCTTTGTTGATATACTCATTTTGATCATGTATTGTTTTCTTGATTTTATTTAGTTATCTATGTTTCCTCATAGCTTGCTGAACTTCCTAAATAACTTCAAATTTCTTGTCAGGGAATTCATATATATCCATTTCTTTGAGGTCAATTACTAGAAAATTAGTGTGCTTCTTTGCTCATTTCATGTTTCTTTGGTGTTTCATATCCCTTAAAGTCTGGCATTACTGATTTTGCAATTGAAGAAGCAGTCATCTCCTCCCATCTTTACTAACTGGCTCCAGGGCAAAAAACAAAAAAAACCAAAAACAGAAACAAAGTAACCTTTATCAGTAGGGCTAAGAATTCTGAGGCTTTCTCATACCTTTGCTATGAATGCACCTGCTTCGTCCTTTCATCTTTTTTCAGGGAAGATTTTAAGATTTTATGCCTTCCTTTCTGTCCCACCAAGCCAGCCTGGTGCTGAGAACCTCCTGTTTGTTTTCCCTATGATGGTGCCCTGAAATGCTCAAGTTTGTCTTCCTTCTCCTAATCCTACAGAGCTGAGCTGACTGTGTGTGCTTGCAAGTTGTCTGGAAAGACTTGCACTTGCTGTTCAGGGGGTACAGACAAGAAGCCAATCATAAAGGGTATAGGCAACGTTTGTGAAGCTCTGGGGTGCCTGTGGGCCAGTTGGGAGGAGAAAATCTATCTGCAAGTGAGGCGTTCCAAGCAGCTTGTGGGCAGGTGTCATGTTGGAATACATGAAGCAGTTAGTTTGACATGCAGCCTTTGTTGAGTTTTGGGTCCTGGTTGCTGTGAGTTCTACCTCTCTTTCCTGCTCCCAGCCCCTTTCAGCCACTGAGCTATGCTAATCACCTCAGTATTCTGGGTGGGGCAAGAAAGAGGTGGGCCTCTTACATGTCTTGCAAACTGGAGAAGCCTAGCTCAGTATGTTTTTACTTTCCTATGGGAAGAATTGCAGGCTGAGTGGGTTTCTCTTGGCATTGATTTGTGCCACCTGTGGGAGAGGTGACATGGGTAAAGTTAAACTATTTTTCTGATCTTCCTCAGTGTATCTATTCCCAGATTTTATTTTCCCAGAACTTCTTTGCTGGACTCCTGAACTCCCACAAAGGTACTCTCATCCATGGGTGATTGTCAAAATTGGTGCACAGTGGGGAGATGATGATAGAAAATTTTTATTCTGCCATCTTGCTGATGTCAGTCCCTGTGAGGAGATGACACGTTCTCACCAGTTGCTGTGTAACTGGCAGAACCTCATTGTAAAAGGAAGATATTTTCCTGCCCCACTGACTTGGGACTTGGCTATATGACTTGCTTTTTCCAAATGGAATGTGGACAGAAGTGATATTGGCAATGCTGGAGGAAAAGCTTTCAGAGCCATCTCATGGATTGTCCATGCCCCTTTTCCTCTGCCAAATGGTGATGCAGGTAGTTCTTTTAGCCTGATTGTTGTCTAGTAACAGTTGTAACCAAGACTGCAAACGAAAGACTGATTCTTCCTGAGAGAGCTCTGGACATTTTGGGTGTTTTATAAACAACTTAAGTTCCAAACAAGAACAAAAACATCACACAATTTACCCACTCCCCAGCCCCTGAAAATCACCATTCTACTCTGTGCTTTTTTGAGTATGATTTTTTCAGATTCCATATATAAGTGAGATCATGAAGTTTGTCTTTCTGTGTCTAGCTTATTACATGTAACATACTGTCCTCCAGGTTCATCTATGTTGTCACAAATGGCTATACTATAAAAATATTATTGATTTTTAATATTAAGCTTATCCAGTAATTTTCCTAACTCATTTACTTGTTCTAATAATTTACCTATAAATTATTTTATACTTCTTATGTACAGAATCTGCCTCTCCCTCTCTGGCCACACACACACAATGTAGTAACAGTGTAATTTATACCAGGTGTTCAACACCCAATATTAAATGCAACAAAATTCTTGACCAGTGTTTCTTAATAAGGGTTGGTTCTTAATAAAGAATAATAATAATAATAATAACAGAAAAATTCTAGATCAGTGTTTATTAATAAAGTCCTTTACAAAATAATCATTCCTGTGTCTCACCTTCTTCCATAGGTTTGGGCTATGGCCTGAGCACATCTCTTCTAAAAAATATCCCAAATGATTCTGATGTAAAAACCTCATTGTGAACCACTCTTCTATACTAATGAAATTTATGTGAAATACAAATCAGTTCTCTGTATAATTCAAGCCCTGAATATATTTTTGCTCCCAACTATCTGAATAACTGAGGCAAAAACATTGATTCTTTTGGATGTGTTTGCTTGAATTTCCTTTTACTCTTGATTTGATAAAGGTATAGTATAAAATCGACCAATAGAAATTTAAATATTAAATTTGTTTTTAAGATGAAAAAGAGATTTAGAGTCAGATACTTTAAATCTTTAAAAGGATTGTGATGGAGCAGGCTAAAAAATGGATGTCTGGAGAAGAGGTAACTGGATGTTTTCTCTCTTGGCTGAAATCTTCACAAACAACAAGCTACAATGAATAAATCATTTTTAAATGGATGAGACTAGTATTCCAGATGTTTGGAAGCAAGATACTAGCTGGTAATGTGCTGTAGCCCATCATCCAGGCCCTTCCTGAGGGAAATGATAGCAAAGCCAGACTCTTTGCTTTCTAAATATCCTCTAGAAACCAATCTTGTTGTCACCAACATCACAACTTTGTTTCAGCTGGCAATTTACCAACATCTGCTTGGCAAAGACTTTTTCCCTCAACTCTCAGACATATATTTTCCCATTTTGAAGCACTGAACCCAACACACAGCAAGAAAAGAGTATTGAAATCACAATGGCTGTATTCCAATCCATTTGCAGAAAAACCTCCAATCTTCTTATTTAAGGTATTATTTTTACCTTCAAAATCTTGGCAGCATAAATTATCAGTGTGTACATCACTGCTCAGTGTAATCCAAAGAAGTGAAAACATATATGCATATACGGCTACCCAGGTAACCCTTCACAGTTATTTTGAGTTCTGCCAAGAAAAGGGGTCAGATGCAGCAGTTTTAAATTACAGAATATCAAAAGCTGCACTTTATCAGCATTTCAACCCCAAGGCCTTATGAATTTTAAAATGAAAAGAGATGGTTGGCAGAAGGGAAGTTTATTAAATACACAAAATCATCAATAACATCCATCACATTTTGGCTGAAATGTGGTCAAACACACCTTTTCACTTATTTGACGGCTTTTATGATTGTCAAACTTATCCAATTATTTGTTGAGTGCAAAAGTTGTATTTGTTAAGAAGGAGATGGAGCATTTTGTTGGCTGCTTATAGTCCAAGTTGGACAGATAAATTATTTCAGCATTGCACAAGCCAGCTGAGAGATAATTAAGTCATTTGAATGTGAGGTTTCTTGGCTTCCTTTCCCATTTTTTTCCCCCTTGCCTCTTCTTGGAAGCCAAAACATGGATCTTGTCCCATGTCCTTCCCCTGACTCTTCTCAACATTCCCTCCTCCTCTGAGGTAATGGCACAGTATCTCCTCTTATTAAGAAAAATTACTAGCAAAGAGTCATAAAAGAAACCTTAAATTTCTACAGAGCCCCTTAAAGACATCTCTCTTTGTCCCAAATTATGTAAAAAAGATTTGTTTTTGTATCACTTCTCCTTTAGAATGTTACTTTCCTCCAGGATAGAGATATGTTTTATTCACCTTTGCACCCCTCGTACTTAATATAATAGGTGATGAAGAAATGCTCAAATGAAGAAATGCTTGATGAAGAAATGCTCAGTTTGAGCAAAACTGAACTGAAGGCATTGAGTTCAGCTTCTTTATTTTATGGATGAGAAAACAGACCAAGAAGGTGAAGTGATTTGCCAAGTTTTTCAAAGTAGTTAGTGGTAATATCCATCTACTTTGCTGAAGAGTTTTAAAAGCCAGCTTTTATTTTTTTCTACCACAGGCTATTTGCTCACTCTGTGCTATGCAGACTCATCTACAGAGGAACACATTAAGCATATGAAGCCACTTGGAGATGTCACAAGAGATTTTGGGCAGTGGGACCGTCATTTGGCTGATAATCCTTGGCTCTCCATATTTTGTTCTCATAGTCCCAGATGGTAGCATAATTTCATATGCCCAATGCCTGGCTAAATAATTTTGTCCAAACTCAGTATCAAGAAGATAAAATGATGCAATTTGGGTGGGACAAATAATTTGGAACCTACAACGTAGATAACCTGTGATCTTTTAATTAATGAAATACATTTATGTTTTGCTATACAAAGATTAAGGACAGACCAAATTTATGTGTTTATACCTTCAAATCTAAGTAACTTTTAAAAATTTAAACCTTTTTTCTTTGCCCAACAAAATTCTGTTACTTACCTTACATATATAAACAGATACATATACATATATACGTACAAAAATGTTAACTGTGTTAACAATGTTAAATGTCTAAAAATTAATGATGTTATCTAGATGTTTCTTATATGTTCATTGGAATGTCAGTATTTTATTACTCTTAGCCTCATAGGAACACGATCTATGAAATTTATTCTGGGGTATTTTATCACAAGTTAAATATTTGAATTGGTTTTCCTATGTAACTAAAGGTTTGACTTACTTTCTCTAAAAATAAGGTGTATTATTTGAAATAAAAGACATTGGTTGTTTTCTAAAAAATTGGTATCAACTATTTAGTTTACATCTGAGCTATAATATAGCATTGTTCCTGTTTTGACTGCTGTTTTGACTTTAACAGAATCATTCCCTATTTAATCGCCAACAAACGTTGAATTTGGAGATAGAATTACATACATTGGATTAAATGCAGCATACAAATAAATACAGTATGCTGCTGTTTAAGGACTGCTGGTGCAATCTGCTGCCAATTCTTGAAACATTAAATTCTACTACTCCTCCACTAAATAATAATATAGGCTTGAGGTGCACTGGAGAATAGGAGGTGATGCAGCTATTGTAATAAACAGAGTCAGGCATTCAGTCACCAATTTGGGCTGGAAATTCACCAAGGTAGATTTTATTTTATTTCTTTTAACTACTGTTAAAGCCAACAGAGTTAAAATATACACATACACATACATGCACAATCTACAAATAGGAACAAAAATGAATACCAGTGAGGGGTCAGGAACTTTGGGGTTCCAGTTTCTTCTTATGATTTCTTTTAACTACTGTTAAAGCCAACAGAGTTAAAATATACACATACACATACATGCACACTCTACAAATAGGAACAAAAATGAATACCAGTGAGGGGTCAGGAACTTTGGGGTTCCAGTTTCTTCTTATATAATCCATCTTTTTTTGGACCATTTCCTTGTCTCTGCCATTGAGATACTTGTTTAGATGCAATAGAACAACCTGTAAATGTTTTATGCAATGCTTCTTTTTCTGGCTAAGGCCGATATACATGCTCAGGTCTACACGATAGTTTCCAAGTTGGTAAAGCTCACATTCAACTTTGGACAACTAAAAATAAGAAGAAACTTTATAGAAATAAAGTTGCAAAAATATGTTTTCTTTTTCCCCCCTTAATATTCAGGTGTAATAGATTTGAAATGTGTATCACCTTGGTGCTTTGTGGTATTTGGGGAGGATTTAGCAAGAGCAGAAATTCTTGGCATTTCCAAGAGCTTTTATTTCCATTATCTCCAATACTTTCAGATTTTAAGGAACAGTTTTGGTGCTAATTACCAGATTTTGACTTTTACAAATACCCCACACCACATGTCCTGATTTTATACCCAGTTGCATGTGGAATTGGAAATGTGGTTTTATCAAAATAAACTCACACTTTGGTGTGTGGAATTTCACTTGTAAAGTAGAGATCATAATTTCAAAAACAAACACAATTTGCACTTGGTTTTGCTTGAAAAAATAAAACGCTTGGCTGTGATCAGATGAAGAATGTTTTACTCAAGTACTGGCTTTTCTCTGAAAAGCATCTGCGGTCAGAGCCAAGTGGTCGTGAACGGCATCATCTTCCATGCAAGCACCTTGGCATCTCCTTATTAATTAGCATGTTTTAAAAAAGAAGGTTTTTCGTTTTTTTCATTAAAATTATTTTACTCTTTTTCGGAAATCCATTCTAACATTTCCTATTTGTTTGGGTCAAGAACAATGATTGTAAGGACCAGTTGTAGGAAGGAAAGAAGATTTTTAAATTACTAATTAAGTCAAAGAAAAGAATTGAATGCACTGTTGTCTAATGCAGAAATAGCCAGTTATTTTCCTGAGAGACAGCTGATATAGCAGGAGACAGACCTGTATGAGTATTTGAATTCTAGTTCTGCCACCTACTATTTCCTTCACCTTGAGCAAGTTATATAACTTCTCAAATTCCAAGCCTCCTTATCTAGTAAGCAGCAATAAATAACAGAATCATTTTGATGACAAAATGAGAAATGAGATGGTAGAGGCTCTAATAAAGTGCCTGGAACATAGTAGACACTCCAAGAAGCTGCTGGAGCTTGTGATGGCATTTCGGGTCCACAGAAAACAAAACAAATCTAATCAGAACACTTGAGTGATTTAGATTTTTAAGTTTTTACTGCAAAATTAAGAAAATAGTTTGTGCTCGTATTACCTATCATTAACTCTATAAAAAATTCTTGATTGTGTTAGGCACTAAAGCTATTACAGAAGTTTTAGCTTTCCTAATAAAACAGGCCCATATCCCAATAAGAAAAGAAAGCAAGAAAAGTTTCTGGAGGAAAGGGACATGCATTTGGCATTTGTTTGGTGATTTACAAGGTACACATTGACATCCTTCGAGGTGTCTGAGGAAAGTATTCAGGGAACAGACATGTAGAGTGTGGTCTTGTTGTCAATGGGGTTGGTTGAGAGCCACTTCCACCACTTACTGCTATAAATCTTTCAGCAAGTCAATTAACCTCCGGAAGATGAATAGTAGCATTTATCTCAAAGAGTTATTTTGAGAATCAAATGAGATAATACATATGAAGTCTTAGCAAGGTGCCTGGCACATGATAAACATTCCAGAGATGGTTCAGTGTTCAACAAGATTATTAGTCCTTCTTTCCTTTATAGGGCTCTTTCTTACAGGCATCTATTTACCTCTCTGGAAAAAACACAAAATGGAATAGAATATACAACTCTGCTTTTAAAGTTTCTCTTTCTATCCAAGACCTTTATCATTTTTCACTAGCATTGTTTTAGAGATCTCATGGCTATATAGAGAGCTAAAATGGGAGCATTTTGAGGGGAATTATTAGGTCTTAATTTGTCTAATTATTTGGTCATGATAATCAACCTTCAGTTTCTTTATTTCTTCATCTTAGACATCTTGTAGCAACATGTACACAACTAGCCTTAGGTCTTTGGACTTCATCATGAGCAATCTTTTTATGAGTCTGATGTTAAACTCTTTATGAAATTCATCAAAGTGAGTAACACTGCTAGTCCTGTAAGAGTCTCTTACCCCATGAATGATTTATGACAAAGAGGAGCTACTTTATTAAAAGGTTCTTGTGCTCCAGAGGCTCTTATGAGCTCAAAGAGCTTAGAGTTGCCATTATTACATTAGAAGAAATACATGCTTATTCATGAGAAATAAAGAAGCTGTGGGAATTTTATCAGTTTGTTGGGTAGTCCTATTTTTTTTTAATTCTCCTCCCTTCATTTCTTTTTTCTAATAATTTTTATCTATTTGTTCAATTAATACTTTTCACATGTTACCATATACTAGGCCCTGCCCACTAACAGCTGCTAGTATTTCTCAAAGTGGGCTGCACTTTAGAATCTTTGAGAATTTTTTAAATTTTAATTTATCAGTATACAATATTGTTGATTTTTGTGTCCCTTTATCAATTCCCCCTTTTCCTCCCTCTCTGAGAATTTGTTTTAAGAGGATATATACGAGATTACTATATCTGAGTCTTATGGGTGTGGATAAAAACCCTGAGGCAGAAGGAACCTACTACTTTGGAAGATCTGAAAAGAAGCCAGTGGATTGAACTATAGTAATCAAGAGGTACAGTCTGGGAGATGGATGTGTTAGATAAGAAGGACATGACCTCAGGCCAATTTCCCCACTTTCAGAACCTGTTAACTTAAAATAAAACAGGGTTTAACAAGACATTTGTTTCAGGTATCAAGTGCAATTCTTTTTCAATTTTATACTGAGTGGGATATTAAAAAGAAATTTTTTAAGAACTCATGTCATTTCAAATATATGCTACTATTTGAAATCTGCTTAATGTTGTCTTTACTTTAATTTTTCAAAGTAGGGTCAAGGGGCCTCAGATGTCTATAGTTAAATTTTCTTAATCACTTGAACTACAGATGCCAATATCTCCCTTTCCTTGTAACATTTTGCCAGTAGAATATTTTGTATAGCCAAAGGTCATCAATTATTAATTAAAGGTTACGAACACACACTTACCTGTTACTTTGTACAGTTTTCCAAGCCCACTGGTTAATTTATCATGTGGCCTCAATGTCATCACTTTGTTACTACAAAGATGGGATGATGGTGCAGATTAACACTACATTAGTATAAGTGTGGGATTTTTCAAATTCATCAATATCATTTTGTTATTTACATTTCCTGAACCTTATATAAAATTATATCTGAGTAAAGTTATGAGTTATGCTGCTTTCAATCTACAGTCATGATGTGGATCTGGTTTTATTTGATAGGATGTTTAGAAGGACGAATGAATGCATAGAAATTCAATTAATGGTCCATTAGAATATCGCTTTGTTTGATTCTTTAATTCATCACAAAATGTATATTGTAAAGAATTATTAAAACATTTATCTTTGGCTGTAACTCAAAAATGTTTATATGATTAGAGAGGATTATTTTTTTTTAAGAGAATAAAGTTTGGGGGCCGGCCTGGTGGCGCACTGCTGTAGTGCGCCGCTTGGGAAGCGCGGTGGCGCTTCTGCCGAGGGTTCGGATCCCACATACAGACCGGTTCCCGCTCACTGGCTGAGCGAGGCGCGGGAGCAACGCCGAGGGTTGCGATCCCGTTGCCGGTCCCGGTCCGGTACGGGGGCGACACTGAGGGTTGCGATCCGTTGCCGGACACAGAAAAAGACAAAAAAAAAAAAAAAAAGAGAGAATAAAGTTTGATAGTAATCAGATGTTCATTCTGGAAGCACAAGGACAGTAATATCGTTGGAAACGACGTTCAAATGTTTGCCTTATATTCAGACTAATACCGAACCACACTAATGTGCAGCCTTATAACACCAAGGTCACAGGTTCAGATCCCCGTACCAGCCAGCCACCAAACAAACAAAAAACAGAACCACAATAATGTTCAGAATAGACAGAGGGACAAATCTCATTCTGTGTCCTTTTCATCAAACTTCTTCCTAGAGTTTGAGTGTCAGCTCTAGAAGCCCGAACGAGGTTCAATAGAGAAGTCCAAGAAAGTCATAGTTATACCTGCTCAGTGTTCTAGCAACCAGGACCTACGTGTAGGGCTGCTGTGTCATACAACTTTATTCAACTGTACTTGAGTGATGTCCCCAGTTGTGCAACGCAACAGCTTACTTAAGAAAGCACTTGGTTTCTGTAGCATATTCAAATTGGTGTGATTTCTTACACTACAAAGGAGAGTGGTTTTAACATATTTTTGAATGTACCATAGTCAATGGGCTATCAGGTAACCCCGTAAGCCATATTTTCTCCACTTAACTGGAGAAAGTGTAAAGACAGAGATATACCTGATAACAGAGAAGCTGGTAGATTTTAAAAAAAAAAAAAAATGGAAGAAAAAGTTAAGGGAACAGAATGCCCGTGTTGGAAACTGACAAGAAGAAATGAGTTGTCTTGTCAGTTCTGTCTTCCTAAATCTCTTGCTTCTGTCTCCTTCCATACCTTCTCGTTGCCACCACCTTAATTATTTCATATTATTATCATTTCTGTAATTGTTCTCTGAGCCTCCAGGTTTTAACCAATCTTACTTATTGCTTCCAAGGTGATCTTTCAGGATAAAAATCCAAATGCATTTGGGGTGTCTTCAGGTTCCTTTATGACCAGCCTCTGCTTACCTGTCCAACTTTAATCACTCTTGGCATTCTAGGCATCAAGCATACATATCTGGATTTTCCCTAACATTGGCACTCTTCCTCCCCCACAGTCTTTTGCAAACTACTTACCATTAGTTAATGACTAGCACTTTAGGACTTAGCTTTGACATCACCTCCTCCAGGAAGCATTCCCTGATAGTTCCCATACCTTCAGTAAGAGATTCGTATAAACCTGATTGGAGCCCTTACTAAAGGGTATAGTAATCATCTGTTGACTGGTGTGTCTCACCTCACTGTATTTAATCTCTTGAAGATTAGGATTGTGTTTTCTCATGTTAAATTACCAGGAACTGATATAGTGCTTGGCATCTATTATTTGCTTAAAATTCTTTATAGAATAAATGAGCAGGTGAATGCATAAATAAATAATCAAATTAAAGAGTGACTGCAGGAGCCAGACAGGACTATGGAGATTCTGGAAAGCAAGAGAAAAAATACTAACAGGTTTATTTTTTAAGATTAAAAGTTTGTTTTCAATTTCTTAGTTTAGAATGTCTTAATATGTTTTATTCTGTGTCACTTTCAATATCTTTCTCCTTGTGTCAAGCTGGTAAAGAACATGTACAATATACATATATGTATATATGTACATATATATATATGTATACACACACAAGGGTATGTCAAAAAGTTCATGGAAAGATTCATATTATCTTTTCTTTCTATTTTTCCATGAGCTTTTTGAAATAGCCTCATAGATATATAATGTATATATATCAGAGACTTATTCTGTAAGCACAATAATAATTGCATTCATTTCCTTAATATGTTCTGAAATTAGTTTTTTTATTCATGTTAATACTCTAAGACATTTGCTATTTCTTAGCTCAGGGAGAAGTATAATCTCAGGTTCCATATAGAAAATATATGGCCTTATAACAAACCAGTAGCCACTATGTTGGGTTGGAGAATGGAGTGATCCAGACAAAAGACTCAAACTATCATTGAGGTGATTGAGCAGGGGGAAATCAGCACGTCTTACTTTTATCTTGTACTATATGAATCCTATGGTATTTACATATCAATTTTCTTTCTTTTCTTTTCTTTTTTTTTCTTGTCTACGTGAATCTTAGTACAGAGTTGGTTGTTCAGAAGAAGATTACTAAATATTTGCTGGTCACTTTATGCTGTGGGGCTAGCAGCCTGTGAAAGGGTAGATGAGGGAGTTAAACATGGTGGAGGACATTCCTGGGGTGTAGGTCACAGTCCCCTACCTGGCCATCAAAGACGCTCTTTAAAAAATAAAACTCTTGAAAGGCTGTGATCGAGAAAGATCTTGCTGATAAGAACAAGTATCAGATCCATTTATTGGAAGTGGCACAATTCAAACATGCTTATGTCATGTTATAAAAGCTCCACAAATGGCAGATTAGTTGGGTAGACACATGTTCACGGATTCTATCCTGTTAAGGCTCCATTGGCTTAGCTCTGCTGTGCTATTTTGCATGCCCTAAACTAGACAAACCATAAAGGATGGACCTAATCTAAAGGTGAATGGGAATGAACTCAGATTGAGCTTAACATTGTTTTACCTCAGTTTACTCCTAAACTGGTAAGCAAGAAGTAGAAAATATGCAAAATAATAATAATAATAATAAAGGATACATGAGAGTGAACATAGCTTGTCAATGACTGTCTAGTTCCTCTCAGAGGAGCATCTAAAATTCAGTTATCAGTGCGTTTAGCACAAACTGATGAGTTCACTATGGAGCCTGGGATCAAAGATAGCTGACTTGACTCCCTTTAGGCTGGGGGTGCAGCCACGTCAGCACACGAGGGCTCAGCTTATGACTCAATGGGACAATTCTCACTGCACTGCAGTTACATACTTGTGGGGTATAGTTCTTGCTGTGTTACCAGGGTTGGGTAAGACTGACCATGGCTACACATCTGTCCATGTATTTCATATAAGTTACTGTTCAAAAACTATTCAAAGGCTCAATGGGACAATTCTCACTGCACTGCAGTTACATACTTGTGGGGTATAGTTCTTGCTGTGTCACCAGGGTTGGGTAAGACTGACCATGGCTACACATCTGTCCATGTATTTCATATAAGTTACTGTTCAAAAACTATTCAAAGGCTAGCAAACAGGACAGATAAGCAGATATTAACCTCAGTTTCTAAAATAAGCTAAAGGAAACTGTACTTATTATGCTTTTATTTTTACTGGTTCTTTTGGCCACTGAGCATTCTTACTTCCCAATTTTTATTTGAGTATCTTGCTCTCCCCAAATGTCACCCCTGGCTCTACGGCGATTGCTTTGGGAAGGAGCTTGTGACCCTGTTTGGTGAGTAGAACATCAAGGCTCAATCTCAGCACTTGCATTAGTGCCAACTCACTCGCTCTTTCTTACTGGACTTGAGCAGGGTATGATGTGAGGCTGCAGCTGTGGCCAATTTGTCACCAAGATGATGATGAACCTTTTGAGGATGAAACCAGCACATTGGAGGAAAAGTGAATGGTGGAAACAGAAGAACATTTGAATCTTTGTGTAGCCAGTTCTACTCCTGTGCTTGCACATACCTGAGCTGATAAATCCTGCTGGCTTAGGGGAGTTTGGGTTATGTTCTTGTTCCTTGAACTTTGTAGAGTCCTGCCTGGTACAGAATATTATTTAAAGGAGAACCAGGGGTCTGGTTTATGTACAAAAGAGTTGTATGTGTGTCCCTCCAGCTGAGGCAGTAACTGTACACTCCCACCAACCATAATCCTATATCCGGATTTCCCAAATAAATGTGTTTCATAGTCTTTGTGACTCACGAGTCTTTCTGACTTGCTGCTTGTGAGTTTTTGGTTTTAGGTGGCTCTACCTCCTATTAGGCCTGTGATGGCCAGCAATCATGGCCTTGGATGCCCCCACTGCACAGGCAGCATAAGAGCTGGAGTGTGAAAACTCCAGCAGTCTTACTCCACGAGAGTCAGAGATGATCCGAGTCATCTGAACAGTCCTCCAGTGCATCTGTCTCATATGCCGCACACGATTTGTGAGAAGTATCCCTCCGGTTTTCCTATAAAACTAACATCAGTGTTTACCTATAAACAGACACAGAAGTCACTGCTGACTCTACTCTGCTTTGTATACAATCCTCTTATATCAAGAGCTCAAGCAGCATGTCTGTCTGCCTAGATGTGTGTGTTCTCCTTCTCCAGCTGCCAACCACCTAAATTATTTAGCAAGCCCTGATCATGCCAAGTTTTTAGTCAACAATGGAGATCCTGCCAAAGAGCTAATAATGTAAAAAAAAAAAGCAACGTTTGTGACAATTAACAGAGCCTGCAGCCTGAAACGCGCAATGGAGTCATTTGTAAAGGAAAATTTAAATGATATGCTTCATTATAAATGGTCCCATGCACACATTGCTAATCAACCAAAGCAGCTTCTTCTTCTCTCTCACTGCCCCCCTACCCCTGTCTGATAAACCCAAATGGCAGCACTGTGTCAAGGCTCTTGGCCACTGCTTGCTGTAGCTATAAACATAGTGCAGTTATCTAGCAGTATTATAATCAGCTTAGATCAAACTGAATAATTAGCTCAAACGTGGATGAATAGAGCACCAGCCTCTTATCTTGTCTATTAATAATCACAAGTATAACTTCACAGCCAAATCAAGAGGTATGTTACTGTTCCCCTGAGGGCCTGTTTGGGTAAAACCCCCTGTGACTGCACCAATCTAAGTAGTGCAGATGGGACAGGGAGCCCATAATGATGGTCTGACAGCTGCCAAGCCCAGCAATCCCTTCCCCCCTCTTGGCAAACAGAAACAGAAAGAAAACAAGAGATTGATTGGGGAAGTGGGGCTGATTCTCCATGCTAAATAACTATTATTTCTCAAATAATGGTTTGAAATAAAGCCGGGGGGGGGGGGGGGGGGGGGGGGGGAAGG
>NW_007726510.1:53616-67058 GCF_000696425.1 Galeopterus variegatus
CCCCCCTCTTGGCAAACAGAAACAGAAAGAAAACAAGAGATTGATTGGGGAAGTGGGGCTGATTCTCCATGCTAAATAACTATTATTTCTCAAATAATGGTTTGAAATAAAGCCGGGGGGGGGGGGGGGGGAGAAGAGGAGGAAAGAGGACAGAAGACTGTTGCTGAATCTCCAAATCCCAGACTCAGAGAAATGAAATTCCACAGCCCAGCCCGGCCCGAGGCTACTTAGCTCACGGACAGCCCCTGAACACCTTGCGCTCTCATTCTAAAAGCATGCGGCTGTTCTTTCTGCTAAGACACCTCGCTTAACTGGAAAAATGTTTCATTTTTAGAAGTGATTCACCTGTAAGTTTGCCTTTTTTAACATAGGAGTCAAACATGTATTTTTAGTACTTTTAAGCTTTTAAAAATGTCTTCGTGTGCACTGTAGTACTTTCCCCAGCCTTGCTTTAATTCATATAGATCAATTTGTTGAAAGCTATGGGCCTTCTCCCCAGAAAAAAATTATGCTCATATCTAAACTTACACAACAATTTGCATAAGAATTTCGGGGGATCCATAGTCCTTCTAACGACTGTCTGTGATTTTTTAGGAGGTCTGTAGCCCCAGCTATAGAAGAGCACCTGGCTTAAGCACAGAAAGTAAACAACAAAGACTTCAAGAATAGAAATAAAGTTCCTAATTTTGTAATCAAATGTGTTCTAAATATTCATCTGTAATTTGATTTTTGGTAATTGGACAAATGCTTTTCCACTGGAACATTTCTAATAAAAGTTCATTCATTCATCAGCCTTTGTTTTACTGCCCTTCTCTCCACTTGCTCCACCCTCTAAGTTTCTACTGCGTGTCAATCATTAGGCTGTGTCCTGGGTTTCCAGTGCTGAATGTCTTGGTCAGCAAGAGCTTCGCAGTCCCGTGGAATTCAGCAACATGCTAGAAAATGCTTACCACATATCATGAGAAGTGTAATCATACTAGGTAGTGTTCACTTATTGCCACACTGAGGAAGAAGTAATTAATTCTGCTCAGTGGTAAGAGGGCTAGAATCCAGTGTGGAAATATAGGGACTAGTCTTAGATGGGAGCAGTTGCATTTTGCTCATTCCTTGTAGTTAGCAGGGGAAAAATCTGTCTGAAATTGTAGCTGATGGAAATGGAGAAACAAGTCGGCAGGTTTTAAAGAAACATGATGTGACAGGAAGATCATCCAGAAACTAGAAGTGACTTTGATCAACACAGTGCCCTGCTAATCAGTGAAACTCCTGTGGTATCCCCCACACATTCCTTATGCCTTCCTCAGACCGGGAGAAACACCATCAGTTGCTGGGATTACACTTTCTCTAAAAACTTCAACACGTGGTACCACTCTTTTCCAGGCTGAAGTTTATTGTGGAAAAACCTAAGGCTAACCTGAATTTCTCCCCCTATAGATTATTTGATGTTTTTGCATAGATTTGTAGATGATTCTTTCTTAATATTCAAAGTTCAATAACTTTACCAGGCAATGATACCTTGTATCATTTTTCCCTTCTGGAACATAGTATGCCTTTTCTATCTGAAAATTCAAGACTTTTGTCTCAGAAAGTTTTCTTTTTAAAACTTTGATAACTTTTTTCTATTTCATTTGTTCATATTTCATTTTTTTTAGAAACGCCAATTATACATATATTGAATCTCTTTTTGTCATATTTTTTATTTCATATCTATTTATTTTCCTTTTAATAGTTTTTAGGTCTTGGTTCATTTCCATTTATTTTGTTCAATTTTCTCATTCCTAGTTTGCACATATTTAACTGTATCATCAGCTATGTTTATTTTCTTCTGTGTTGCCTATAAAGTGATTTTTGGTTTTAGTTCCTCCTTATGTTTCTTATCCTATTTTTGGCTGCATTCTGTCTATCTACCCTTCATTGTTTTACCCACCCTTCCTGATATTTTCTATAGTGTTATTGGCAATATATTTCATCAGGTTTTTACCAGCTAAATAAAAAGGTACTCCATCCACCTAAAGATTTTTTGTCTGTCATTTGTCTATCCTTTCACTTGTAATATTTTTATATAAATTCTGTTCCAGTAATTGTAGATAATTAGTGATTTTTTTAATTATAGATTTTTTTTGGAATCTTTTGTTTATCAGAGCTTCATGTATGGGAGGGGCTAATGGAGTATTCTGTGCTAGTATTCTTGTCCCATTCTGAAGATTCTTGTTTGTGTGCGTGTGTGCGTTTGTGTATATGTGTGTATATATGTGTTGGAGTTAGGGGGGTTTCTTATTTTTTATTTATTCCCATCCAACAAGATTTGTGTGCATGTGTGTGTTTGTGTATATATGTGTATATATGTGTTGGAGTTAGGGGGGTTTCTTATTTTTTATTTATTCCCATCCAACAAGCATATTCAGCACCAGGGCTGCTTGAAAATTGGAGACACTCTCCTCTATGACATCTTATGCACAGACCGCTTCCTGAAAAAATAGCCTGACTGTACATTTTCTTGTTCTGCCCACCATTGCCTGCTACTTGTCACGTCAGCAGGGCCTTAGCAAATTACCAGTTGCAACCCATGTGCTCAATATCATTGTCGTAACAGGCATTTTTGCTTTCTTATCTTGATCATCAGGTACATTGACTCTTTTGGTTAACTGAGGTCTCCATTCTTTGTTTGAGATCATTAGTTGTGAGAGTCTTTCTGTACCTCTAATTGATCTTCACCTTTCTTATTTATTTATGTTTCGGGGCAACTGGAAACACTTAATTTTGTTTAAGATAGAGTTTGTGTTTCCACTCTCATTCCCAGAAAATTTTAACCTTGCAAAAATAAAAATCCATTTTGGGGGTGGGAAAGGGGGGGGAGAGGGAGGGAAAAGGGAGGAATTAGTAAAGGGACATGAAAATTGATTACATTGTATAATGATAAATATCCTATCTTAACTTGAACATAAAAACATAAAAATAAAAATTCCTCTGCACATACAAATCAAATAATTTATTGTTTGGGAGAATTTCCAAGAGGAGAAGACAAAATTGTATTTACTCGGACATTTTCAAACCAGAAGTAAGAAACCATTGCCTAATGCAGTCATCCCTTAGTATCCGTGTGGGATTGGTTCCAGGACTCCTTGTGGATACTAAGATCCATGGATACTTAAGTCCTTGATATAAAATGGCTTAGTATTTGCATATAACCTGTGCACATCTTCCGATACATTTTCAATCATCTCTAGATTGTTAATATAATGCAAATGCTATGTAAAAAGTTGTTATATACTGTGTTGTTTTCTGTTTGTATTATTTTTATTGTTGTATTGTTATCTTTATTTTTCTCTTATATATATATGTATTCGAATTTAATATTTCACTTTTATTACTGAAAGAAACACCCAGAGAGAAAATTAGTAGAATATGCTCACTTGAATAACACTCTAGACCAAACGGTCCTAACAAAAATAACCAGAAATTTCCACCCAACAATAAAATTTCCCTTATATTTTTGATCACTGGTTTGTTGAATCTGTGAATGCAGAACCCCATGGACATGGAGCGCCAACCATACTTGTTTCTTGTAGGAGACATTTATACTTAAACAAGAATTTCAGAGAATGCCTGGTGCTATAGACTGCGTGTCCCCGCCCGCAACCTCACTGAAGCTTAATCATTACTGTAAATATTGAGGGTGGGAAATCCTATTATGGTAATTGAAAGGTGGGGCCTTGAAAAGGTGATTGGATTGTAGGACAATGACTTAGTGAGTGGATTAAAAATGGTGGTCAGCAGTGTGGTTCTGAGGGCCTTAAAAGGACAGTGCATGAGGAACTGTCTCTCTCTGCTTCCACCGTCTTGCAATGTGAGACCCCTGGGTCACTGTCACCACCACCAGATGGACTTTGGACTTCCCAGCCTCAGAAACTGTAAGAAATAAATTTTGTTTTCTTTATAAATAACCCAGTTTCAAGTATTTTGTTATAAGCAACAGAAACAGACTAATACATCTATTTTCACAGCAAACTGATGGGAGAGAGATTTGAGCCAAGGGCACTTTCAACCTTTCTAAATTGACATCTGTCAGAGACTACTAATTATATTCATTCATTCATCATCTGTATTGGTCAGGATTCTTTCTGAAGAAAGAGACAGAAACACAAGTCAAAATACTTAAGCAAAAATGAAGAATTTGTTGCTTCACTTGACCAGATTATGGGAAGGTCAGGAGTAGTGCTGCCTTTGTGGGAAAATGGAATTGGGGACTCAAATGCCATCAGACTTTCTTTTGCTTCACCTCTCACTTTTCTTCCTCTATATGTCAGTTTCTCTTGCTCAGATTGGCTGAAACCACTGTAAGAGATTCAGTCACTCGTAGCTCCAAACTTGCATCTTTATAGTATCCTGAACGTAAGCAAAAGACTATTTTTCTTTGTCAGCACTGGTGCAAAAAATCTCAGGGGAACAATTCTGATTAGGCTGGATTGATCCTGGTGCCTGTCCCTTAGAGCTGTCATCGTGGCCAGGCTTTGTCTAGCCTATGTGTCTAGCCCTTGTACAAGAGGTGTCTATTACTTGAAGAAGGTAGTGGGGAGGAAGGGCTGGGAAGGCCAAAAACGATCGCCACTACACAAGTCTAACTGTGGTCGAAAGACACTGTAAGGGTGTTTTTCATGCTGCTTTTCCCAGAGCCATGGGGTATCACTTGTAAAATATTATAGCTAAGTTACTACCGCATACATACACAAACAAACACTTGCAGGAGCCTACTTTATGGCTATTTCACACAAATGTGACATAGCTATTTTATTTTGAGCTGATAGAAAAAGCATAAACACATAAGTGTATAGTCATTTTACTACTTCTTTTCTATTCCTTTTTTAAAAACAAAAACAAAAAACATTAAGTCAGGGTTGCTTCTGGCTGGACTGACCATTAATTAATTGAGACAAATGTTAAAGAGATCTCTCTGTGAAAGGGCTACTTGGTCCCTGGAAGTTTAGAGAAGTCCTTTATTAAGTACATAAACTGTATTTAGTTTTTCTCAATAGATAAAAATGAAACTGATTATACCACTGGGAGTTGGGGGTCAGGGGTTGATTACAAAAAAAAACCAAAAAACTAATGAAAAACCTCGCATTGTTTAACTATCCAACACAGCTGTATTTCACTAAGAATTCAGAATGTATCTTTATTTTTCATACTATAAAAGCAAAAGGGGATCTAGGGAATTTATAAACCTCTTATCTTATCTTCTTTCATTCTCTTTAAATACATTTCCAAAGCATTGATATTTATATAAAGTACTTTAATTTTAAAATTTATGACAAATCAGGTGCTAAATGAAGGTGACATGCTTACCAGCTCTCAAAAGAAACACATATTTGAATTTTAGTTTAATTTGCTCCTTTGGATAGCAGTGTATCTTCTTCCCAATCAGTCATGGAATAGTTTCATTCTATTTATCAGGATAATGGAAGTCTGAAAATTTCTTCTTTCAGGGAAAAGCAGCTGGAAAGAAGTAAAGTGAGCAATGTTTTCTCATTCTTTTGTGAATTTTATAGAAATGGCAACTTGGCATAGACCCATGTTTTCAACATCTTACCCCTAAGGAGCTAGTTAGTGTAAAAAAAGAGAGAAAGAAAAAGAAAAAAATCCCACTTGGGCAAATGCAAGCACCAATTCCCTTTCTCAAAAACAAGAGAAGGGAAAAGTAATCCAATTTTTATGGTATATTACCTACAAGTGCAGACATGGCTTTGGTAATCACACTTTTGTTGCACAGACTGTAAAATATTTATGGAGACAATGTGATTTGGGTCAAGACATTAAATAAAGTAAAAGTTGCTTTATTCAATATATGATGAACAGTATCCATATTAAAGACCATTGGGAAAAGTGTTCAAATGAAAAAATATGCTTAAAACAAATTCATCTGTTCAATGTTCATAAATGTTTTAAGAAATGCAGACAAACAAGTCTTGAAATTCATATTTACTGTACACAGTTGAAAAACTAATAGTATTTATTTAATCCAGAGGGGGAAGTGACTCAAAATTTGGCTTTTAATGATCAACAGGAAATACTTTTCTTGAAAAATTACCAAAGTGTTTGTTTCAACCAAGCTACAATAGGGTTATCATTCTTCTCTTGCAAATTGCTAATGCTATTAGACTAACATTGATTTACAAAGGAAAGGTTTCTTTCAGATCTGCAGAAAATCTTAAGTTCTGACTCAAAAATACTGTCTAGATTGAAGGAATATGTGTGTGAAGAATGAAAAGCTGCATGTTTACTCCAGAGTTGGGCATTGCTCAATGGTTATTATATAGAAAATTAAGTAACATATTCACTAAGGGATATTACTTAGTGCTGATTAGGGTCAAACTGTGGGGTCCTGTTCTGCTCGGTCATTCTCTAATGTGTGTTCAGGATGAAAAAAAAAATAAAGCTGCACACTTCGTAATTTAAACAGAGAGAAGCAAAGCACATTTACCTGGTGTTACTGTCTTTATGAAATCTGCCCTCTGGAATCTACCTTCTGGGTTAACCAGTGAAATTTAAGGTCAAGTTGATTGTGACAGTTTTACTTATTCGTCACTCATTCACTGTTTACGAATTATTTATAAATTCTTTCTTCTGAGAAAAAATAGAGTTATCTGTTTCTGCCAAGGCAAACTTCACATCAGTGTCAATCCAAATTCAGCCTTAAGCATCATGCAAATTGGTGCATGCTTTGCTTTCTTCTTTGTGTAAATAAATGAAAGATTTGGAAAAGCCCGTATGACTTGGTTCAGGTGAATTTGGGCCAAACTCCAAGAAAAAATAATATTACAGCCAACCTTTATTGGGCCCACGCTATCTGCCAGGCACTGTTCTAAGTACTTCCTTTGAGTTATCGAAGAGGTTCCAGTGATCTTCGGCTGCTGGGTGAGTCATAAAATTTAAGTAATGTGGCAAAGAAATCTTCTCAGTTTTTTTATTCTGCTCTTTATGAGCATAAAGTATTGTGGAGTATTAGAAACTAATTATAGGTTGATACTTATCTGTGAGAGGGTTTCATGGAAGACTAAAGGAAAAAGAGCCTCAAGAATATGTAAACATGGGGCCGGCCCGGTGGCGCACTGGATAGTGCCCCGCTTGGGAAGCGCGGCGGCCCTCCCGTCCGAGGGTTCGGATCCCACATACAGACCGGCTCCCGCTCACTGGCTGAGCGAGGCGCGGGAGCAACACCGAGGCTTGCGATCCTGTTGCCGGTCCCCGGTCCGGTATGGGGGCAACACTGAGGGTTGCGATCCGTTGCCGGACACGAAAAAAGACAAAAAAAAAAAAAGAATATGTAAACATAATACAAAAATAATTATTACTGCTCAAAGTAAATCTAAACATTAAGTGCTATTAAGTGTCCCATTAGTGGTATATTTCCTTAGCATTCATATAGCACATCAGGCAATAAAACAACAGGTAAAGTGAGCACCATAAGAATCTGAGGTTGGAAAGTGAAGGCAGAGACAGAAAATATTTATATTCTGCATAAAAAACACTTCTGGTCCCAAATCCTCCACTTGTCTGTGGTTCTTCCAAATCAATTGGAACAGAAAGAACAAAAAATAATTAATACATGTATTAAGTATTATTTTATTTTATTTTTTTGGCAATCTTTTTCTAATCCAGGGGTTCGCAAACCATGGTTCATGAGCCAAATCCAGCCTGGCACCTGCTTTTGTACAGCCTGTGAGCAAATAGTGGTTTTTAAATTCTTAATGGTCAAATAAAATTTTCAAAGATAATATTTTATGACATGTAAAATTATATAAAATTCAAATTTCAGTGTTCAAAAATAAAGTTTTATAGGAACACAGCCGTGCTCATGCATTCGTGTATTGTCTATGGCTGCTGCTATGTTATAACAACAGAGTTGTGTAGTTCCAACAGAAGATGGTTGGCCTGCAAAATATAAAATATTTACTATCTGGACCTTTAAGAAACAATTTGCCAATTCTTATTCTAGCCTAATAAGGTGATAGATTCGCTACTAACTTCTACTAAGTCCAACTAGTTGTTTGAGACCCATCCCGAGTGTGGCACATCTGATTGTCAAAAAATGTGAAGGGTCTCAGATTTTACCCTGTTCTTAAGCCAACCAGTTTGCCTAACACATTTTATGAATGCTGGTGGAGAACACACAACTTCTGGGTCAAGGCCAAAGGATTGTTTATTACTCACAGCATTAGCAGTATCCAGAGTATCAGCGTTTCATTTCTTAGCTGGTTCTCTGAGCTTCAGAGGGTCAGATGATCTCTACACACACAGTGGGTTGCATTTCAGGAAAGAAACTGAGTTTAAGGAATAGGAATGTTTTTTAATTGGCAGTAAGCTACCTGCATTATGCTACAGAGGAGAATACTATTTCTATTTCCTAAGGCAGTTCACACTACAGCTGTCAATGAAAATAAAGCAACACAGGGACGTGACTGCCTCGATTGCAAGGCATAGAGTAACACAGGAGACTTACTCTGAATCGCTTGCAATATTGATTATTTTTGTTTTCTTTATTGATAAACCTACATGGTGAGACCAGATAAATATTGCAAGACTGTTTAGGAAAATAGTTTAAAAAATCAGTTAGAATTGTACATGACAAATTTCAACAATATGAATTTAAAAATTTTTTCTGTAAATGATTAAAAATAATTTAGGTAGGTCAAGCAAAGTGGGAAGTGTTGGTTTTTATTTATATAATTTGGGGTACACAGACCTACATAGCTCAAAATCAAATGCCTCACTCTTCCTAACAGGTAGTGAGCTTTACTCCTTGGATTACAGTGGCATTGCCTACACCCCGAGGCTTGATTTTCAGAATGGAATTTTATTATTTGATAGAATTTAGCAGTCTTCAAAAAATGCAGATTATTCATACTATTGTGTTTCCCTATGACTATTAGAATTCTTAAAGAAATGTTTTAGTCTCTTATGTCCAAAGTAGAAGTTCATTGTTAGCTCATCATTCACCAACAGTCTGTGAGAAATCTTGACCACGACCAGACTGGAATCCATGTGTAGAAGAGCCAGGCTGGCAAGGAGAGAGCACCAGAATCATAAAATTATAGGTGAAACATTTGAAAAAGTACAAATGCATTCCTTCACACACACACACTTGCTTCCACTAGTTTCTGTCTTACATGGTAAACCCTCTTGAACCCAGAGATATAGATGACATGAAGAGATCGACAAAATACCTCTGAGATCTAAGACCATTTATGTTCCAAAATAATTTAAAATATAATAGAATGTGACTTTGGTAAACAGATGATTGTTCTCTGCTTGTTGTCTAGGGAGCAGTCCTTTTCAGATAGGACACGTGGTCAGAGCATTCTGTGCTTCCTTCCAGTGGGCTTTCCTGAGACTCTGGAAGACTGACTGCTTTGGGATTCACTTTTCCTGAATAGAATGAGCCAGGTATAACCCAAAACTGTTAAAAAAAAACCTGTTTACAAAACACACACCTACATATATATTCTTTTTTTTGTGCTTGTTACTAAAAGTAAATAATATTTAGTTAAAATATTAAACTTATTAAAATAAATAATATTTATGAAGACAGGTTAGCCAATCATGAATAATATGCTACCAAAACCGTCCTCTTAAAATGGTTGTTTACTTCATTTTTACTGCTGACTATTTTTTTTTAAAGTAAATATTAAGAACTGACACTGCCTGAAGTCAGATAATTGGTGATGCAAATATATTTCCTTCCTTATCACTCTTACTGGAGGGAAGGCAAGTTTTGAGATGCTTTAAATCACAAAGCATTTTAAGATATGCTGAATTAAATCTTTGGATCACCTTGGTGACAGTGTTCTGAAAGGAGTTTTACATCATGAGTCTCAAGAAATTTCATGGTAGGAATAGCTTCTGATCAGCTCTTTGGTCCATGTAAGATGTGTAGGAACTAGAATGAATGGATTCTATAATTGATAAGATGTGGATGTGATGGAGAAGGACTAAGATGAATACCAGGACAACTAACTGGACAACAGCGCCATTAACAAATGTGGAGGACACAAGAGGATGGTGAGGTTTCAGGGTAAAATTATACACTTTGTCTATGGAGCATCAAAGTGCAGATTCCAGGCTGAAAACAAAATTGGAACTGAGGCAGCCTCAGTCAGACTGTCTAGGGTTTGCTTCTGTAACAAACATCCCTAAAATCTAAGTGGCTTAAAAAAAACCAGATTTATTTCCTTCTTATGTTACATCCCTTCCAGTCCTCTCTCACAGACATCAGATGAAGGAGCTTTCACCAACTAGGGTGTTGCTGGACCTTACGGGGGAGAGAACATTTAAAAATTGCACATTTTTAGATACTTCTGCTTGGAAGTCACACAGGTGTCTTCTGGCTAAAGTTCCACTGGCCAAAGCAAGTCACACAACCAGGTGCAACCTCAAAGGAGTGAGAAAGCATAATGTCATCATACATATGCTTAGAAGAAAAGAAGAAAACCAGAACACAGACAGACAGTGACCAAAATTGGGAGCCATCAGTAACAGTAAGTGGTATTTGATGATGTTACAGTAGATCAAATCAGCTTCAGAATTGTATATAGTGTGAAATAAAAGAAGGACAAGAACAGAATCCTGGTATATAACAAAATTTATGGAAAGTTCAAAAAGAGTCCTTAATAAAGGTGAAAAGGAAATATTAGAGAGATGGGTGAAGAATCAAACACAAAAGAAGGAATCAAAAAGATGGCAGAGTAGTCATTCCTAGTGTCACTCTCTCCCACAAAGTGACCAATTTGCAGCTATTGAGGAGCAGCAACAGAGGACCCAAGATCTGCACTGGAGTGGGCGGTAGCTGTGCACTGCAGGACCCCAATTCAGGTTGCCCCCCACTGCATAGAGAGACTTTAGAGCTTCTGGGCCCACATGCCCTGAGTCTGCCAGGCCAGAGAAGGCAGGCAGAGCAGGACTTCCAGCCCAGGCCAGTACCCGCTGCCTGGAGAAACTTAAGAGTCTCTGGGGCCCCCACACCCTGAGCCAGCCATGCTGGGGAAGACAGGCAGGACTGGACCTCTGGCCCAGGCTGATACACACCACTGGGAGAGACTTAAGATGTTTGGGACCCTTACAACCTGAGCCAGCAATCCTGGAGAAGGCAAGTGGGGTGGGGCTTCTGGCCCAGGCTGGTATACACACCACTGGGAGAGACTTAAGATGTTTGGGACCCCTACAACCTGAGCCAGCAATCCTGGAGAAGGCAAGTGGGGTGGGGCTTCTGGCCCAGGCTGGTCCCCACCAATGAGGGAGAGTCCTAAGAGGCTTGGGGCCCCCACACCCCGAGCCAGCCATGCCAGAGAAGGCAGTTGGGATGGGACTTCTGGCCCAGACTGGTCCCCACCCCTGGGAGAGCTTTATGAGCCTCGGGGCCCCCACACCCTGAGCCCGCTGTCCCAGAACAGGCAGGAGCAGTGGGACCCCCAGCCCAGTCTAGTTCCTGCTGTGCAGAAGTGGCAGTCCCCTCAGGATCCAAGCCAGACATCAGGGTGAAACGAGTGGACTGTGATACCCCTGGCCACAATGACAAAACAGAAATATGAAAAATCAAGAAACTACATCACCACCAGAGGAAAATAACTCTCAAGCACTAGATCCTATAGAACAGGAAGTCCTTGAAATGACAGACAAGGAATTCAGAGTAACAATTCTAAGGAAACTAAATGAGATACAAGAAAACTCAGTTAGACAGCACAATGAAATGAGAAAAAATATAATGGATCGGAAAGAAGAAAGGTACAAAGAAGTGAATGCCTTGAAAAAGAATGTAGCTGAGCTTGTGGAGCTGAAGGATTCATTCAATGAAATAAAAAACACAACAGAGAGTTTAACCAGCAGACTTGAACAAGCAGAAGAGAGAATTTCTGACCTTGAAGTCAGGCTGTTCGAATTAACACAGGCAGACTAGAAAAAAGAAAAAAGAATAAAAAACATTTAAGAAAATCTAAGAGAGTCAACAGACAACCTTAAGCGCTCAAGTATCCAAATCATGGGTATTCCAGAAGGGGAGGAAAAAGGAAATGGCATTGAAAACATATTTGATGAAATAATAGCAGAAAACTTCCCAGATATAGGGAAAGTCACAGATCCCCAGATTCAGGAAGCCCAAAGATCCCCAAACACATTCAACCCACAAAGGTCATCTCCAAGACATGTGATAATCAAACTGGAAAACTCAAAGACAAAGAGAGAATCTTAAAAACAGCAAGAGAGAAGTAGCAAGTCACCTATAAGGGAGCCCCAATCAGAATAACATCAGCCTTGGGCCAGCCCGGTGGCGCACTGCTATAGTGCGCCACTTGGGAAGTGCGGTGGCGCTCCCGCCGAGGGTTCGGATCCCGCATACAGACCGGCCGCTCACTGGCTGAGCGAGGGGCAGGAGCAACACTGAGGGTTGCGATCCCATGGCCGGTCCCAGTCCGGTATGGGCGCGACACTGAGGGTTGCAATCCGTTGCCGGTCACGAAAAAAGACAAAAAGGAAAAAAAAAAAAAAGAATAACATCAGCCTTTCATCAGAAACCCTACAAGCCCAAAAAGAATGGGATGATATATTCAAAACACTAGAGGACAAAAAATTGCCAGCCAAGAATGCTTTACCCAGCAAGGCTATCCTTCCAAAATGAAGGACAAATAGAGTATTTCTCAGACAAACAAAAACTGCAGGAGTTCACTACCACACAACCAGTTCTACAAGAAGTTCTCTGGGAAGTACTGGGTTTGACACCACAAAAACAAACATCACTGCCATGAATACTCAAGAAAGAATAATACCTACCAGCAAAACAAAAATCCTAACAAAAGAGAAAAAGAATAGTTTATCTATCAACTGAAGAAACCAATAAATACAAAAGACAAATAGAAAATTAGAAATAAAGGAACAAAAGGTACTTAAGACATCTAAACAAAAATCAGTAAAATGCTAGGAGTAAATCAGCACCTTTCAATAATAACTCTAAATGTAAAGGGATTAAATTCCCCATTCAAAAGATACAGACTGACTGACTAGATTAAAAAGATGGATCCAGCAACATACTATCTTCAAGAGACTTACTTGACCTGTAAAGACACACATAGACAAAGAGTGAAAGGATGGAAAAAGATATATCATGCAAGTAGAAATGAAAAATGAACCAGAGTAGCTATTCTTATATCAGATAAAATAGACATTAAAGCAAAAACCATAAAAAGAGAGAAAGAAGGCCACTATATAATGATAAAAGGTTCTATCCATCAAGAAGACATACAGTCATAAATATATATGCACCCAATGTTGGAGCAGCCAGATTTACAAAGCAAACATTATTAAATCTAAAGAGAGAGATAGACACTAACACCATAATAGTGGGGGACCTGAAGAGCCCTCTCTCATCACTGGACAGATCATTTAGGCAAAAAATCAATAGA
>NW_007726510.1:68009-72673 GCF_000696425.1 Galeopterus variegatus
AATTCAAAAAAGTTGGAATTAATCCATGTAATTTTTCTGATCACAATGGATTAAAATTAGAAGTCAATAATAAACAAAATTCTGGAAACTATACAAACACATGGAAATTAAACAACATTCTACTTAATGACATATGGGTACAAGAAGAAATTAAACAGAAAATCAAAAAATTTCTTGAAACTATTGAAAATAATGACATATTATATCAAAACCTGTGGGATACTGCAAAAGCAGTATTAAGGGCAAAATTTATCACATTCAATGCTTACTTCAGAAGGATGGAAAGATGGCAAATAAATAACCTAACACTTCACCTTAAAGATCTAGGAAAACAAGAACAATCCAAACCTAAAGTTAGTAGATGGAAAGAAATAATTATGGTCAGAGCAGAACTAAATGAAATAGAAACCTGAAAAACAATACAAAAGATCAATGAAACAAAAAGTTGGTTTGTTGAAAAGATAGATGAAATCAACAAACCTTTAGCAAGATTAACTAAGCAAAGAAGAGAGAAGACCCAAATGACAAAATTTAGAAATGTAAAAGGTGATATTACAACTGACACCTCAGAAATACAAGGAATTATTCGAGACTACTATAAACAACTATATGCCAACAAATTTGAAAATGTGAAGGAAATGGATAAATTTCTGGACACACACAAACTACCAAAACTGAGCCAAGAAGATATAGAAAATTCGAATATACCAATAACAATAAAAGAGTTTGAAGCTGTTATCAGAAGCCTCCCAACAAAGAAAAGCCCAGGACTGGATGGGTTCACTGCAGAGTTCTACCAAATTTTCAGAGAGGAACTGATACCCATTCTCTACAAACTATCCCAAAAGACTGAAACAGAGTCCATTCTCCCAAACTCATTCTATGAGGCAAATATCACCCTGATACCAAAACCAGACAAAGATGCATCAAAGACAGAAAACTACAGGCCAATATCCTTGATGAATATAGATGCAAAAATCCTCAATAAAATACTAGCTAACGCAGCAACACATGCACAAAATTATCCACCATGATCAAGTGTGATTCATCCTAGGGATGCAAGGTTGGTTCAACATACTCAAATCAATAAATGTGATACACCACATCAATAAAAGCAAAGACAAAACCACATGATCATCTCTATAGCTGCTGAAAAAGCATTTGACAAAATTCAACATTCTTTCATGATAAAGACTCTCTACAAGTTAGGCATAGACGGAAAGTATCTCAACATAATTAAAGCCACATACAATAAGCCCACTGCCAATATCATCCTGAATAGGGAGATAGCACATTTACTTGTAAGATTTGGTTGATTTTTTGTATTCCTATTTTTAGGAATGAAGTTGCCTGTTCATGTTCTTTACTGAGTTTTGTTTTTAATTCAAAACATTTTAACATTTACTTGAACGTATTTGTGGGGTATAGTGTGTTGTTTAAATACCTGCATATACTGCATAATAATTCACTTAGGGTAGATAGCATAGTTTTATACTCATTAGTCCATCTTTCAATTCTTTTGAAGTGTTTTCTTCTTATTGATTTTCAAAAACTTTGACAAATACATAGTACATCTGACAAATATACATATAAAACTGCCTTTATGTCCAAAATAGGGAATTGTTTTGATTAATTATGATATAAATTTTCATGCATTCAATCAAAAATATGTTCAGTCCACAAATTTCCAGATATTGATATAGGTGTTATGATGTACTGGCAAACAAAACTGTTCTCATTGATTTTATGACCAAGAAGAGCAGGTAGACGAGAGACAAAGAGGCAAGCAATTGAATGAAGTGCTTGTTACTGTAACAAGTGGTGAGAGAGGAATAATTATCTGAGGATGAGAAAACCAGGGGTTTGGGAGACTCTTCTTTAGATTGTGTTGTCAGGGAAGCATTTTCAAGGATGACGCTTAAAATTAAGTCTATACAATGAGCAGTAGCGTACTGAGAACATTTCAGGTTGAGAAGGCACCCTATGGAAGGGCTCTGAAGTGGGGAAAAGCTTTTTAAAAAAGGTCAGTGTGACTGGAGTTTGGTGCATGAGGTAGAAAAGCCAAGAGATGAGATGGAACAAATGGCTGGAGCCACATCATCCAGGGCTTATATGAGCTGATTGGATTTTCTTCCAAAACAATGAAGAAGCCATTAAAGTGTTGTAGGCAGAAAAATAGCATGGTTTGATTTCCATTTTAAGAAGATCACTTTGTTTGATATGTACAGAATAGGGGGAGTCAAGAGTGAATTTAGCATATGTGTGTGTGTGCATGCATGGGTATGTCTGTCTATTATAGAATGTTGTATTGGTTAACTGTTGCTATTGCTTAAAACAACAATGATCTCTCAAAGTCTACATATAGGTCTGCTAGAAAATACTGTTGACTGGAACCAGCCTCTTGTTCTTCTGGTGGTCTTGGTTAAGCTCACTTCCATAAATGGTGAACTGTTGGCTATTGGGTGAGGTGAAAGGGGTGTCTGGGCCATGTCTCTGTTGTCCTCCAGCAGACTAGCCCAGGCACATGCTCATAAATGTATCAGGGATCCAAAAGGGAGAAAGAAATGTGCTTTTTCAGGCCTCCCTCTGCTTACTTCAAGCTTGCCTCTGCAACTCACATGGCCAAGGTCAGAGTCAGGGTGTGAGGGTATAACTGGCAGAGGAAGAGAGGGTTCCAGGAGGCCCAATTACTGGCCTCAACCCACTTTGTCCTCTTACCAGTTTCTTGACTGAACACCACAGGAAAGAATTCAACAGCAGAGTCACAGTAGAAAGTAAGAACAGGTTTAATGTAACAAATAGGAGATATAGACTTCACAGGGAAAGTGCAGCCTTGCTCCAGAGACTAAATAGGGCCCACACCAAGTTTAATACAAAGGTAAGAAATACACACTCAAAGTATAGTACAGAGTGCAGGCTGGCTCAAGAGAGTGAGCAGCCACTTGATGAAAGTAAGTTTGATACAAATAGAAATCATATATACTTCAGCTGCCAAAGTGTTGGTTGGCTCCAGGAGAGTGAGCAACAACCCTGCCTTCCTGCTGGGATTTGGCTTCTATAGTTTCACTGTCTAATACATATTCATGATATCTAATGAATATTCAACTAAGGAGTGGTTCACTGTTATATAACATAGTTTTTCACATGCTCAGTTGGTCTCTTTTTGGAGCATGTTCATTGGTCAAATCCTATCACATGCACTGAATATATTCAAGAATATTCTGCGCTTTTTAGCACCTTTAGTGGAAAGTTATTCAAGTGATAAACTCCATTTTACTGAGCATGCTCAGCTACCAGGATTATATAACCCTTATCTACTGAGCACATCCAGCCACTGGATTTGCACAAGCCAGGCCCTTGCAGTCTCAGTTTCCCAATTAGTGCCCAAAATGGGTCTGACTAGTAACAGTAACTCTCTTTTAGGGGAGGGTCTAGAGGATGGGCTTGAGCCTTTGGGGAGTGGCTTGAAACCCAGAGGTGTGTCCCGGAATCCGAACTCAGATAACTGAGCACCTCTTATTTCATAACCAAAGAGCACAAATATGGGAAGTCATGACAAATTTGGGCCAAATATTCAACCAATTTAACACGAATATCTATAAGTAAAAACATACTCTATACTAAGTGAAAATTATTTATAAAACAGTACATAGAATGTGATACTATTTTAAAAGAAAAAACTACTGGAAGTATATACATCAATATGTTAACTGTGATTCTCTTTGGATAGTGGGGTGTAGGGTGGTTTGTATACTTTGTATTTATTTTTCTGTATATGACAAATTTTTGGCATGGAGTTTGTGTTAATTTTGTAATAAAATGCCATGTCAAAATTCTAAAAAATTATTTACTTTATCATAAAGAGTAGAGATTAGGGAATAAAAAGGAAGAAAAGAGAGGAATTGGGTTCATTTCTCACAATAGTCTCAGGTCAACCTGTATCCTGATCACAGCCCAGCTTGCTTATCCATAAATAAAGCTACCTAAGGGTAGGTACTGCTTTGGTATTTCAGTTTTTTTATTTTTTTCCAGGTAGCCCTGCTCAATCAATATCTTCCCTGTGGAGCAAAAGAAGCCCCCAGACTGCATACTGTCCCTTGTCCTTCTACTTCCCTCTGGTAGAGTCACACAGGTCTTACGTCTTGCTACTTTCAGATTTCAGTGTAATAAAGTGACTCTTGGACTGATCCACTGTGGATGATTCATAGCACATAATTTCCTACTGTTTGTGAATCAGTTTTCAAATTGTCTATTCTCAAGTTCTCCTGTGCCTCACCCATTAGTGTTTGGAAGTGAGTGGGGTTCATGAGAGGGGTGGCTGGTCAATAGATAGTGAGAAAAAAATGGTTTTGTGGGTAAGAGGGTCTGTGTTTGAACTATTTGGCTATATGAACAACTCATTTTTTCTCTGGAACCTCAGTATCCTTATTTAGAAAAAGTGTGATAAAGGAATAATAAGAATATTATCTGCATACGTTTACCTAGAGGAACAAATGTGATATTGTATGTAAAAGTCCTTTTTACACTATAATCCTTTAAATCGCCATAGTCTCTTTTTGTACCAGCTATTACTTGCATTAAACATAGACTTTTTGGGGGGCTGGCCCCGTAGCTCACTCGGGAGAGTGCGGCGCTGGTAGCGCCGATCGGATCCTATATGGGGG
>NW_007726510.1:72846-156860 GCF_000696425.1 Galeopterus variegatus
TGGCCGGTGCGCTCACTGGCTGAGCGTGGTGCAGGCAACACCAGGCCAAGGGTTGCGATCCAAAAAAAAAAATAGACTTTTTTCTATTCTCTTTTGAAAGTCACATAGCTTGGAGAGGAGTATGATCTTGTGGTGAATGTTCCCACACTGGCTATCAAAGAAGGAAAAATACCCCATAACACAATGAGTTCAAAAGTTAAGGAGAGGTTTACACTCAGATCTGAAAGTAACAAGACTTGAGACCCTTATGTTTCTGCTGTGGGTTGGGGGTTGAAGATGCTGAAGCCAAATTTTCCCTGCTTTAAATTTTGCTTAAGGCTGATCTCCTTTTTTTTGATTAAAAACTTGGAGTTTTGATGGAAGCACATTCAATAGAAGAGGTCAATGAATTTTAAATTAATTCTGAAAACCTTGCTCTTGGTTAAGGTTGTTTTGCTTAGTGGTTAAAAAAAATGTAAATGTCAGTGGGTTCAGCAACAAATAAATAATCTTTATAAAGTAATTGCCGATTGGATTCTGATAAAAACAAACAATGCATTTTGAGGCTTGATCCACTCAAATAGAGATGGTAGGAAGTACACACAGCATCATTGAATCTATTTGAAGGCAGCTAATTCAAACAAGGACATTTTATATTTTGACCTTGTTCCAGATATAAAGGAAACACCAGGAGCTGTGATATTCCCCATCCGTTCAGATAAAATGATTGATTTCAGGTGAAATGAAAGCTTGTTTTAATTATTTTTAAAATTGTCCAGACAATCATAACTTTCAAGGTATCAAAGAAAGCAGAGCTGTGACAAGAAAAAAAAACAACTTAATTCAGTTGTTGCATTATATGTGTGTGATCTTTTGTTGTCATGAGGCAGAAGGGAAAATAGAAATAATACTGGTGATCAAACACATGAACCCCTGATCTAAACACAAATTAAAACATCTCAGTGAGGCTACAGGAGGAAAGATCTTTAGCAAAAATTTAATGTCCATGTGAGAATTTCATTTTTGAAGGCCTACTGCACCAAAAACAGTGTCAACCCACTGTTCTTAGTAGCTCAGTATAGACTGACCTCTTTCTTTCACCTGCATACATACTAGCTTCGTGACCTGGGTCAAGCATTTAATCTCTGGAAAACTTAGTTTCCTCTTCTGCAAAATCTGCTTGATGGCATTACAAAAATACACTGTATTGAGTACCTACATACTATGCACCCTCTTTCTTTCACCTGCATACATACTAGCTTCGTGACCTGGGTCAAGCATTTAATCTCTGGAAAACTTAGTTTCCTCTTCTGCAAAATCTGCTTGATGGCATTACAAAAATACACTGTATTGAGTACCTACATACTATGCACATAACATGCATCATCTCCTTTAATTCTCACAACCGTCCTGTGAGTACTGAAAAAGGCAGAATAGAAAATCAACAACTTGCCCAAGATCACATAGCTGTTAGGTGGCAAAATTGGATTCATCTTAATTACCCTAAATCTTACAGTACTTCTACCACACCACACTGTCCATCAGGGCATGGCATAAAATAAGCACATAAAGAATGATTACATTTTGTAATGATAAATATACTAATTATCCTTTGACCATCACATATTGTACACAAGTATTGACTGTCAACTCTGTACCCCACAAATATGTATAATCAACTATGTTTTAATTTTTAAAAATTTCCAAATAAGGTGTATCTGAAAAAATCTAGGATCCTTGGTCACAAGAACTGTAAACTAGTATAGCTGACAAGGACTCTACAACTTTATTTTCAAGGTCTTTGCTGGAGGGCAAACTTCCAAGTTTATGAAAGAGTGCACTACAAGGCTTTCAATTTCCCCCTCTGCACCCAGGGGGACAAATAATTAGTGCTTTCTTAGATCTAAAGAGGAGGCCAGAGCCCAGAAATTTTACTATCAATGCTTGCTTACTAGAAAAAGACATGGTTGTGCCATGCATCGTTAAGGATTATAACAGATTAGCAACTAAATTTGAGTTAATTAAAAATAATCAACTATAATAAGAAGAGAGTTTCCAGAAAATTACCATATTGATCAAGTTGCTGTCTAAACAACTTGGAAAATACAGAACAAATTTTGGAGGCCCAGTGCCAAGTATCTGAAGAGGCTCATTAAAATTTACTTTAAAAATATGACAGTGTTCAATTAATTTTGTTAATTATGATCATAAAATTAGTTAACAAATAAATAGTTGGTATAGTTTAAACTTAAAAGTCTTGATAATTATAAAACACTTAAAACATAAAATGCAACATAACTGTAAGAGGTTGAGATTAAATGTCAAAAGGTGAAGTTTTTTAAAAAAACAGAAACAACAATGTTTGACAATAAATAAAACTATGCTAAATGCTATGAAGTACTTGAACACCAACCTACATTTTGAAATAGATAGTACTGTATTTTGGAAAATAGATTCTCTTAAGTTAGGGGAGACCACAAATCTTACCACTAACTTGTTTAGGGGGAGAACCTAAAAAATGCATTTTAGCTTCTCATGTAGTTATATATTGGTTGGGTTTATAACTAGTTATGATCTACAGATTTTTTTTGAAAGATGTCTTTGAAGGTATTTTATTTAAAACAGTTACCTGAAAAACTCCCAATTTATCACAGTGAATGTCTTCTTGGCAAAATAAAGTATTTATTACATGAAACTTTCGGAATCTATGGATGAATGAGAAGTAGATTTGGTGAAATAGATTACCTGGTCTAATTTCCAAAATTGTCATAAAACATATTGGCTGACACAAATTAACGAAACTTAAAATGTTTCTATTGGTGTGAAACTTAATAATCCAGATTTTGTTTATTGGATTTACTCATACCACCTATTTCCCAAAAAGATTTCTGAAGTCTGTTTATTTCCTTTATAGGCATTTCCTGGGCATTGTTTGCTATCCTGCTTCATTTTTGTGACTCTAGTTCTCTTGTTCAATAAAAACATACATGGAAAAGGTTGATTGAGAAAACCTGCCTAGGAAAGAAAAGCAGAATCCAGACTTGGAGGATCACCTCTGCCAAAAGTCATAAGCAAACTCTTCCTCCACCACAGCGGCTCTGAGCTCACTCATAACCCATAAAGTGAAGATATCCATCACAGCTAGTCAGTACCTACACCAGTGGGAGGATGAAAGCCAGCGATCGCTGTGCTGGCTGCTGAGCTCTGACAATAAACTCATAACTATAATGGGAGTTAGGTGCCCAAAGGAGAAAAAGACAAATACAGGCCCAGGGCTCCTTAGTAAGTTATTTGAGAAACAGGATGAAGAATGATACAGACATTAGGACCCGATATCATGAACAGGTAAACAGTCGGGAGTTAGGTGCCCAAAGGAGAAAAAGACAAATACAGGCCCAGGGCTCCTTAGTAAGTTATCTGAGAAACAGGATGAAGAATGATACAGACATTAGGACCCGATATCATGAACAGGTAAACAGTCGGTTCTCATTCCTTCCAAGTTGTCTAGGTGATTTGCAGAAGACTGGGGAATTACTTGATTCCCCCTTACTTTCAGAAATAGATGAAGTAATTAAAAATTTCCCCCAAGAGAAAGTTCTTGGCCCTGGTGGAGCTACAGGAGATTTCTATAAAACCTTTGGCTTAGCTCTCTCTGTACAGTTACTCGATGAGCTCAATCACTTGAGGGACTCAGGTGGATTCATTCCTGCCAGCCTCGACATCCAGATTATCTTAATTGCTAAAAAGGATAAAGATATAGAAAACTGTTCCACATCTAGTTTCAGACCCCTGATTAAAGTAGATATCTGCTTTTGGAATGGATTTTGATGGTTCTGATCATTATTTAGAATCTGTGGCACCGTAATCACGCCAGTGTTTGGGGATGGGTTATTCTTCACGTGAGACTTTTTTTTTTTTTTTCCTTTTTTTAGCCTGGTCTGCAGCAGTGTTAGAATTACACAGCACTGGCAGCCTCATTTATTGTTTTTCTTCACTAAAGAATAATTTTCATTTTTTGGCAGAGCAGTATCAGGGATATACTATGGGCTCAACAATCCAAGACTTTAATCATTTAATAGTATCTTTTTTGCTGGTGTTCTAAGTAAGTGGGACAATCTAAACTTCTCTATTCTTCAGTGTCTTCAGAGCAATACTAAATTTCTCTATCTTTAATGTCCCCAATGGTAAAGCGGGAAGGCTGGTTTCACATTATACCATCAGCCTGTTGCTGGAAAAAATATTTTTAAAAAAGTGTGAAGAGGGATAATTGAAAAACACCTTGCAGGGGAAAATATGGTTTTTAAAAGTGAAATAGAAACCCAAGGCACTTTTTGGGTAATGAATGCCAAAATATGTGTTTTCCCAACACTATCCAGATGATTAAGGCAAAAACTTTTAAAAACTAAATTTCTATTTAATTGCATTGTTTTCTTAGTGTTATGCTCTGGCTGAGATATTCTATAAATGCTTGCTTTTTTTTTTTTTTTTTTTTTTTTGTCCTTTTTGAGATCGGCCGCACTGCGCTCAGCCAGTGAGCGCACCGGCCATCCCTACATAGGATCCAAACCCGCGGCAGGAGCGCTGCTGCACTCCCAGCGCCGCACTCTCCTGAGTGAGCCACAAGCTCGGCCCTATAAATGCTTGCTTTACTGAAGAGGAGCCTTTAGGTGCCTGCCATGCCTATAGGCCTCTACTGAGGGAAGGTGCCCTATCTACCCTGAGGGAAGCTATGTGAGTGCGCCACAGGCTCGGCCCTATAAATGCTTGCTTTACTGAAGAGGAGCCTTTAGGTACCTGCCATGCCTATAGGCCTCTACTGAGGGAAGGTGCCCTATCTACCCTGAGGGAAGCTATGCTAAGCAATTTCTTATACACAGATTGTCTTTTTCTATGTCAAATGACCCCACCATCCTGAGGACAAGTCAATTGACAAGGGAATGGCAACTGACCCAAGGATATTCAGTGACCAGTGATCTATCCAGGAATGTGGCATAAAAGCTTCACCCAGGAGAAACAGCAGGAGAATCTGAATGCAAGAAATTCAAAGAAACAATGAGATGGTTGTAGTGGAAGCATGAGATACATGGAGAAGGCAAAACAAAGGAATACAGGAATCAAGTTAACAGCAGACATTTGGAATCATTAAATTCCAGCTGCTAATGGGATGATAACATAACTAAGTTGCTAGTTATGGTGAATTCTCAGAGGTCTTCCAGTACCCAAAATGTGTCTAGGTTTTTGTGAAACCTGGTGATGCTGCAGTTCCTGTTCTTTTTTAAGGTATGTCTGTGTATTTATCCTGAGATCTTAGGTGTTCTGGTCATTCGTGAAGTCATTCATTCAACAAATAATTATTAAGCATCTACTGCATCCAAGGCACTTTGCTAGAAACAAGGGGAACAAGAAAGAGCAAAGCAGAAATGGTTCCTCTCTCTTGGAGCTTATAGTCTAGCAAGTTTTAATAAGACACATAATTAACTAATAGATTTAGGGTGATGCTATAAAAGAGAACTACAGGGGCTATGAGACTTTTTAGTAGGGTGCTCTAGCCTAGTCATAGGAGAAAGAGCTTCCCGAGGTTGGATTCTGGTCTCTTTCTTTTCCTTGAGATCTTAGAATAAGCCCCTCATTACCTGAGTGCTGATAAACAACATAAAATCATGACACCTTTGAATAAATTGATTAATAAATTTTAAAAAGTGTGAGTTGGCATTTTGAATGACTTGGTGGCAATATATTTTCTGAGTATATTTATAGCCACGGCTCTTCAAAGTCAATGTGAGCTTATCTTAAATGAAATAATGATGGTTACTTTTTAGTATTTCAACTAGTATTTTATTCAATGTATCACTAACATTAGATTCCTTAGTACTTCGAATGTAGCATTTTCAGTTTGCCATACTCATTCTAGAATCTGTCCTCTCACTCATGCTAGCCAGGTGGATTCCACCTCAGGAAGGAACCTCACAACCAGCCCCTTCTCTCCATCTTTTTTGCGATTATCTTAGCCTAGACCAGAAGTTGACAAATTACAACCTAGTTAAATATGGCCCCATGTCTGTTTTTGTAAATAAAGTTTTATTAGAACACAGTCACATTTACTTGTTTACATATTGTTTAAAGCAACTTTTAAACTGTAATAACAGAGTAGGTGAGATAGAGGCCATGTGGTCCACGAAGCCTAAAATATTTACTTTTTGGTTCTTTACACGAAATTTCTAGACCACTAGTCTAAACACTTCATCTTTTGCTTCAGTTACTAAAATAGCTCCATACTTTTTGTCTTGCCAGCATCTTTCTTCACCACAGTCTGTTCCCCACACTAGTGTTTCTAAAACACTAATGCATATAATTGTTACTTATCTTCTTCTAGTTCAACATGAATACTTGTTGCCACAGTAAAAACTACCAAATGAACGTGAGGGCCTTCGCAATATGCATCGACAAGCCTATCCAGTTTTATCCTCAACAGCTTCCTATCCACTGTGCTCCACCTTATGTCAATACTTTCATCTTGACCCCAATACTTGACCCCAAGTTTGGATTAAGTGTACTTTTCCATTCATATAGGGAGATACAGACAAACAAGTGCCTTTTTATTTGTTTACAATCTTTCTAGACTGCAAGATGTGGTCAGGACCATGTCTTTCTCGTTTCCTTAGAGTGACTGGCACATGGTACTTGCATTTGGTCCTTTGCTTTTTCATTCATTTGGCAGACACTTGTTGGGTACTCACCATAGACCAAGGTACCAGAGTTAACATAAGCAAAGCTGGAGGGTAGAAACTGAGAGAATCTGAAGACGAATGAAAGATACGGAAAACATTTAATTCAATTGATAAGATGTATGCATGACAGCAGTATACCTCTCTTTAAGCCAAGAAGAAATATATCTGGCAGACATGAAATCTCATTTTTCTTCACATCCTTTACAGTGGAATGGAGTAGGAACAGCCAGTGCTGGTAAGTGGTGCTTGAATGAATGAATTAATAAATGAGAGTAGGTTCTCAGCCTTCAAAATTTCCGCCCCTCATGTGGTATTCGGAACCCTGCCTATTATAGCTACTCCTGAACAGCAGACACCCGGTAGAATTCTGTTTCTGTATCTGAGATTTTAAAGTTCATACCCAGTGCAGGATGCTTAGTCCAGGGGATAGGGAGGGGCTACTGCTAGCCTGTTCTGTGTCCCAAGGGATCAGATGTTTCCAACTCTGTTTTCAAGAGTTTTGGTGTTTTGTTTTTTTTTTTTTTCCCCTAAAGTAGAGTTAAAAGGATGGCGTATAAATGTGAGTCAGAGGGAAAAAGAGTAAGCTAACAACAATAACAAAAGCCTGTTGATACCAACAAAAGTGTTAAAAATTTATGACTCTCCTTGAAATTTGTGAAGTGCCTAAAGTCATACCACTTGTGGTTAAGACTTGACAGGTTTTAGTATATGAAAAGTATCTGGTCTTTTAAGTGTTTGGAAAAATTCTCCAAGGAAAAGCATGAAGTGCTAGGAGGAAAGTCCTGCTTAAAGAATCTTTCTTTAGAAATTTGGACAGTAAGCCACATGTTGTTATTAAAGAAACTGTCTTTCAGATTGATACAAATGGAGATTCAAGTAGGTGGGTATAGAGACAATATCAATCTTCCATGTGGTTACCAAACTCCCCAGGTTTTAGCTTGCAAAAGAATTGTCACAGATACTAGTCTGAATTCCAAAAGCCAAGGGCTTTGCCCAAGGCTCTATGTTTTAATACATTTGGCTCTGGAAACAGTATGAGACTTCTCTAGTTTGAGGATGTAGGAAGCTAGAATGATTAATAAAATTTTTATTTTTTAAAGGGTGAATTTAGTAGTGCAGATGGTAAAAATCCCCTTTGCAAGATATAATTGTATCATATAGAGGATATAATTGGGCACAAGATAGACAAGGACCCGAATCTCAGGGTTCCATGGTGCTTAGGTCTCAAGGCTAGATTCCCATTATGGGAGAGGCTTTGAAGTAAGAGTCAGGAGAGTAAAATCAAAATTAGAACATTAATCCAGAGAGCAAGTCAGAGAAGGAGACCTAACAAAAACTCAAAACTCCCCCCCCCAAAAACGTAGAGAGGATGTGGGGGAACCAAGACATGAGGAGCAGTGAAACTAGGATGGGATATGAGTCCAGATGAGCTTTGGAAGTTCAGGACTTAACCGGGATCCTAGGCTCTGGGTATATAGTTCACCCCATGGTGAGGGTGGGCGGGAGGATCTGTGAATGTATGGGAACCGTGGGACCCTGCCCATTCATACAAGGGCTAGTATAGACTTCCTTGTCCTCATGATTCCTATATTTAGCCTCTTTTATTGGACTCCAGTGAGCTCTTCTGTCACAGTGCTGCATAGCTCATGAACTTAAGGTGTCCTCCTACTGTTTTGAATCCAATGTTTCCATATCCAAAGATCTCCATTAACTGCAATGTATCTTTCCCAACTCACCTTTCAGCGCTTGCTCATAGGGCCTCTGTTCTAACAAGGGAAGTCATTTTCTCTCCTCCAGTCTCTACCCAATCTCTTATAATGCGTTTCCATTAACGCTCCTTCAATCCAAAGGCTCCTCTTCTTTCAAAGCTCATATGGAGTTTCATCTGGTACAAGAATCATTTCCTGACTAGGTTTACCTTATGGAGATTTCTAAATTTTTCCATAATACGTAATCTCTTAAACATACATGTGGCTTTAGAATTATTGACAAGTTGACTCATATATGTGTGGTTTTTTTGCCCTAATTGTACTAACTTCCTGAGCAACATCCTTTAGTAGGGTACTTCAAAAAGTTTGTAGAAAAATAGAATTAAAAGATAATACAAATCTTTCCATGAACTTTTTGAAGTACCCTTGTAATTCTTTTGTATTCTCTCAGGCTCAAATAGAAATTCAAATACATAGGAGGTAGTCAAGTCATGCTTATGTAACAGATGAAGAAAACCCCTGTCATGATCCCCTACTATAGAGTGATAAGAATTGGGCTTATGAGAACAAACATTTAAGTTTTGTGATTCTTAGTTCACAGTATATATAAAATTTTGTGTAACTTATATTGTTCTAAGTTACAGAGTACTGTGTCTTACTTAGCGAGGGACTATTAGGGCACATCGCGTTACCATTACCAACATTTATGCCCTAAATATCTGAGTACTTATGGAATTTGGGGGAAATTTTTGAGAAAGAATGAGGTTGCTTTTTTGGTGGTAGTGCGTTACCATTGATTTGAATGAAAGTGAATGCATATCAGCACAGGTGGATTTCAGATTTGTTCAGTGGAGCATCATTTTCCTAGATGAAAGCTAGATCTCTGGGTTGAAGGAGCAGTTGTTAATCTGTGGAATGACAAACAGATAGACCTGGAATGTAAACTCCTGCAGGTGCCTATCAGTGGAACCTCTTTTTCCTATACAGCTGTCTTTGTTGTTAAGTCTAGTTGGGCAAAAGGTTGTTGTGTGGTCTTTTATCAGTGTCACTGAAACTCTAATAACTTTTTAAGGATGACTTGCTTCTCTGCCCCAGATCTTATTTCCTTGTGTTTCAACCCCACAGTGAGCATTCTATTAATGACTGCTCTGCATATTGAATGGAAAGTGTTTTGTGAGAAGGACCTATTTTTCCTTCCAACCAGTAAGGATATCATGTGCCAGATGGTTAATTCCCATGGGTTAATGAGTGTACCCACACACTTCATGATTTAAAATATCCTGCGGACATTTTTCTTTTGTCAAAAGGATTGCTAGGTTTTTAATTTACATTTGTATGAAGTACATATTTGCTGTTTCCTACTGATACCTGGGAAAATTTATTTTTATCTTAATGTGTAAAATATGTGCCACATTAGTTGTATATCCTTCTGGTGTTTGGGACTTAAATAATTTATAGGAATATAATTTCTGATCATCTTTTAAGATTTCATTTTAATTATCAATTGCATTTAAATTAGAAAATAAGAACATAGATTTCTGATGTGTGGGGGGACAATAGTTGGCAGTAGTCAAATGAATTGTTGTTGTGTCCCTGTTTCAATAAGATTTATATTTTTAACTGATGAAATTTCTTTACTTTATCATGTGCAATTAATAGGCTAATAATTTATAGCCATTTACGAGGAAGGACGTTCTTGTAAAGCAGTAATGCTAAAATGTCCAAAGATTGACATAGGCAGAAAATTAGATTTGAATTTGCTTTGAGAAAAGACCAAAATAAAATTCATCACAAATTTAGATATTTTTATGTAGTTGGGTAATGATAGTTTATCCATTGTATACATATATTGAAATATAACTCTGTACCCCATATAGATAAGTTTATATAATAGTCTATGTTATAGGGCTTCCAGGATGCAAACTGTGAACACAAAAACCAAAGAAATTTGTAAATTATATCAACAGGAAATACATTATAGATTTTTAAAACATAAGTAACAAAATGATATCTTTTTACTGTACCCTATAAATGACTGTAATTTGTATATGCAGCAAAATTATATGTGCCATTAACCACCCACAGTTCATATCACCTGCCATGACCTCCATAGCTGTGTAAATTACTCAGAAGTTGCTGTTAGGGTCAGAGATAGCTTATCTCTAGGTGCTGGGGTCATTTCAGGTTTTACACCCAAACTCAATTCATGGTAACTTGAACTGGCATGACACCTCCTTTTGTTAGATGAGAATTAGGAAGGTGTCATCTTCTCATGGGGTGGGGACTGATTGAGCAATATAACCAACTTCATTCTGGGGACGGCCAAACAGTCTTCCATAGGGCCTCATGTAGGAGGATTCCAGGTATCCAAGCAATGGATGGGGTAAAGTGAGGTAAAAGCTGAAGACAGACTAACAGTTCAAATAAAATCTTGGGTATTTCTTGAGGAAGTAGCTGGGACATGAATTTCCCCCACCATTTTACACATATGCAAAATATGTGAAATACTTAGAACTAACTCAAAATGATCCAAAAAAAAAAAAAAAAAATTGTATCCTGTGTCTTATGTTTCAGAAAGTAAAAGATAAGAAAGGGACAATTTGAGGATAAAGTCTGAGTGGGAAAATAAATAAAATTTATGAGGACTTTTTTTTTTTTTTCCTTTTTGTCTTTTTTCGTGTCCGGCAATGGATCGCAACCCTCAGTGTCGCGCCCGTACCGGACCGGGACCGGCAACGGGATCGCAACCCTCCGTGTCGCACCTGCACCTCGCTCAGCCAGTGAGCGGGAACCAGTCTGTACGTGGGATCCGAACCCTCGGTGGGAGCGCCACCGCACTCCCAAGCGGCGCACTGTAGCAGTGCGCCACCGGGCCGGCCCATGAGGACTTTTTTTGAAACAGAAAAAATAGCTTAATGAAAAAATAAGTGATTATGAGTATTTCAGCACAGATGCATTAAGGGTTGCACTAAAAGTATTTGATAAGATAAAGTAAAACTAAATAACATTTAGACTAAAGTACAAGAAAACTGCTTCAAGTTTTAGAACTTTAAAATTGTGAAATATCATTCAGAGCCAATTGAATGAAACTAAGTCTCATTTAATGGTGGACTTTACAAAAAAATTGGTTAATAACTACTGGCAGAGGAGATAAACCTAGAAACTATGTGGGTTTTTTGACTTACCTACTTACCTGTATATCTCAAAAATTATGTACAAATCAATTTGCATACCTGCAAAGAGAACACACTACACTATCAATACTTTTTTTTTTTTTCCCCATATTTTTACTTTGCATTTCAAACCAAAATCAGATTATGGATATATCACATTAAAGAATCCATTTCCTGCAGAAGTCTGGTTATTTCATTCTAATATTTCCTACTACTTTATTCCTCCTGTATTATATGTCACTTTTCCTTCATCTTTTCTTTTTTTCATTTGTTTGTTTTCATCTGTACATTTTATTCTGCTGATGTTTGGAAAGAACATTATAACTCAATCTTCATGTAATGATTTATAACCTCCTGATTTTGTGATCTTTTTAAGGGATGTTATATTGACAAGTAAATTATACATACTTCAGCCAATTGTATTTACTTATGTCACTTAAATTTAAATTGATAAAAAATTATCACTAGTTGTCAAATTCTCCCATGTGGCCTTTTTAATGTTCCAATGTATTTGGTAATATATTTTTTAATTGACATTTTAATTTTGTTTTGCAGTGTGCTAAAGTTAACAAGAAAATAAATAACTAAAAGTTAAACCTGAGCCAACTCAGACTAAAGTTGAGTTTTAGGAATCTTTGGGGATACATTGACTTCTGAATCCATTAGGACCTAGAATCATTCAATCACCATCTGGGTGTTAAAATCTGTTTGGTGGTGGGTAAGAACAAGGACAGGATATCATCACTAAACAAATCCAAGATTTAGATTTCCTCACTAGCTTTATGTTTTCACTGTTTTGTGGTCAGCAAAAGAAACCACAACTCATTTAAGCATTTTGGCTTCTGAGTACTTAATGTTCTCCTTTAGCATATCAATTATTATTTTGCTTAATTGTTCATTTTGTCTCTCATTCCATGATCACTTAAATTCCAGATGCTATAAATTACATTTCACAATCTTGCCTATCTCGATTTTTGTTATTTTGTCCTGCACCTAGTCCTTAATATAAGTTTGATGGCCTATAGTTGCTATGTCTCTCAATGCTAATTCACATTACTGTAAACAGAAGCATGTATTAAAGACAATAGATTATGATCGGTGTGTTTCTCACTTAATTTTATAAATATTGGAAAAGAAAAGCAATGACTGTTTGGATTTCATACTTCTGTTGGCTACCTGTACTGTAAATTTCTCAGAGCTGTATTTCCCAATACAGTAGCCACTAACCGCAGGTAGCTATTTCAATTTCAATTTAATTAAAATTAAATGAAATTTAAAATTCGTTTTTTCCATCACATTAGCCACATTTCAAATTTTCAATAGCTACATGTGGCTATTGGCTATTGTATTGAATGGTGCAGATTACAGAACATATCCATTACTGCAGAAACTTGCTTTGGACAGTGCTGTCTTAGATTGCTCTCTTAGAAGAGCATTCCAAGTAGATTATTGTAGAATGATAAAAACTCTTTCCTTTACGATTTCATGTTGCTTTAGGAAATGTCTGGTAGTTCAGACCTACAACAGTATAAGGCAGGACCATTCCTGGTGTTAAGTGAATCAAAATGGCATTAAATTGGCTGCTACCAAAAGCACAGAGTCAGATTAAAATGCCAGAAGCTATTTCTGTCAAATGACTTTGTAGTGGTTCTCTTGGTTCTTTTTCTAGCAATCTCAATCATGCACCAATGTTTTTATGCATTGGTCTGGCCTATCTCTATAAGAAACTGCTTTTAGACAATGGAGAACTTCATACATATAACTTGTTTTCCCAAATGTTTTGTTCTTAAACAGAGACAAAAATCATTAGTAATATAGGGAATAGATGCCTCATCTCTTACCCCACCTCTTGCAGCTGCTGCTGCTAAGTGTTCAAAAGGAAGTGTCCTGGTATTCCTGTCTCTGCCTAAGGAGAGATTGATTTTCCAGTTTAGATCCATATCAGGAAGTTACACTTCCTGCCAAAAGGAGATTTAAGGACTCTACCCTGCCTGCATTGCAAAGAGAAAGCAGATCACCCAGCACCCAGACAGCAGATAACAAACAGATCACTCTAATTAGGAAAAAGAGATGCCACATACAATAAACAGAGCCCAATCATCTCTGGGGGGAAGAAAAGTGAGACTTTAAGATGCCTCTTGGTGCTGCCCTTAAAATAAGCTTTAAATCAATTATACATGGAGACTAAGATTAAGGTCCCTCACATGAAAAAAAGCGATTTTCCATTACAGACCAGCAAAGGCCTAGAAAAGTGTGAGATATTAAAAAATAAATCCAGATGGAACCAGAACATAAATTGTTCTTTTTTCTATGCTAGCTGAGGGGTTTTCACAAGGTCTTGGTGAGGAGGAACTGGAAGTTGATGTCAGAATTCCACTGTTTTGTTGTTTAATTTTATGCTGTGATTTCTAAAGTGAGTTCTGTGGAATTGTTAACTGTGTACAGGATAAAGTCTCCACAGTAAATAAGTTTAAGAAATATTGGGTTAAATAAGATTAAATAAGTTTTAAAAATAGCTATAAGACATCAAGATTGTTAACTGTGTACAGGATAAAGTCTCCACAGTAAATAAGCTTAAGAAATATTGGGTTAAATAAGATTAAATAAGTTTTAAAAATAGCTATAAGACATCAAGATTTTTACTATGCTAATGTGTGTTGTGATTCTCTAAGAAAATGTGGGATATAACATTTTTTAGGCTTTTGTAATATATTTGAAATTTTAAGTAAAGTCCCAGGGCAGAGTAAAATTAGTGTAAGTAGCTTCCCTAGAGTGAAGAGTAGGTACTAAACACATTGCCACAGGACTCAAGGGGTAAAAACATGCTGAAGAAAATAATGTGAACATTTGATGAATGCTTATAAAACTTTTACAACCATGGCTTGCACATAGTAAGTACTCAAATATTGATATCTATTATTATTTTAGGGCTTTATGGGTCCCCCCAAACATATTTTCCTTCCTGCTTTCAGTATTCTCTTCCACCTGCATCCTAAAACCACTCCATAAGAAACCTTGGAATTGATGGTGTGGCCCAAAGTGACTCTGGGGAAATAAAAACAAATTATAAACATAAAAGATATCCAAACAACCTAAGAAATGAAGATTAAAATAATAAAAAAGATTATTAAATGCATGAGGTATAAGTTCAGAATACTGTCTAAATGAGGGAAAAGAGGCTGGAATCAAAATTTTATTGTAACATTGATTTTGTGGGTAAGGCTCAAGGCATAAATGATTTAGATTATAGATTTTAAAAATACACATAAAATATAACAAGGTACCAATAAAAATAATGGCATTTTGGCACTTAAAAATAACATCAATACAGGAGAGTAAAAATGAGTGTTGTGATTGATTCTACCATGGTCATGTGGCTAATCCTTGAATAAAATGTGATTAAGTCCTTCTGTATATTCTCTGCAATATTCCTGACCCCTGTATCAGTTATCTATTGCTGCATAACAAATCAACCCAAACCTTAGTAACTTAAAACATCAACAGATTATCATTTGCATTGACTGGGCAGTTCTTTCACTGTAATTGCCTGATTCACACCTGAAGCTACAGTCAGCTGAGGCATCAGACTAAATGGTTGGAGTGATTGCAATGGTTAGGACTCTCTCTCCTGACCTCATGTCTCTGGAGTCTTGGCAGCAAGGTGGTCTGAGATTCCGATTCAGCAAATGTAGGTGGTACAAGGTCTTTTCAGGCAGAGCTTGGAAGTCATGTGAATACAGCATCACTTCTACCACGTTCTGTTAATCAAAGAGGTAACAGAGCCTCCTGAATTCCAGGGGGGAGGAAGTAGTCTCCACCCCTTGATGAGAGATGTGACAAAGCCACATTGCAAAGAGGCACATGTCTAAGGAAGAGAGAAATTTTGTGGTCGTCTTTGCCAATAATCTACCATGGCCACTAAGCCATTACTGAGGAGTAAAAAGGGGACTCAAAAATAAGGGGGGATGGTGTTGTCATAAGACTTTTTTCTAAAGGATAATTTTGCCTGTGTTCATCCTTAAAACCTGGATCTTTAAACATTTGGATCTCTATGGGGCTATCTGTCTGATAATGCTGACTATAATTTTTATATTGATGTGTAAGTGATTGAACATAATTTTGCCTGTGTTCATCCTTAAAACCTGGATCTTTAAACATTTGGATCTCCATGGGGCTATCTGTCTGATAATGCTGACTATAATTTTTATATTGATGTGTAAGTGATTGAACTGTATTATACATTTGTATCCAGGAGGTAGATAAATTTTTTCAAAGAGTGAGCTGTTTTTTTATTGACAAGTTGACTTTCAACTTTGTGATTTATAAGCTTAAAAGGAACAATTGATTAGAGCACAGTGTCATAACATAAAGGTCAAGGGCTCAGATCCCCTTATTGATCAGCCACCAAAAAAATAAATAAAAAGAATAGTTTTAATCTACCTTGCTCTCTTTCCAAAATATAATCTTTGTAATCATCAAAGAAGCCTGCACATTTTAATTCTAAAATTGTTCTAATTATGTTATCTAATTACGTCAACATTTTTGACATTGTGAGCTTTTGGATTGTGAGTTTCATAAGACAAAATACAGTTGATGTTTATATTTTAATTCCTTTTATTGTTTGTGTTCCAAATGGACAAAGAGGCTGTAAATACTCAAAAGTTTCTTGTGCTTGAATCTGTATTCCTTCAGAAGTCAGGACACCAAATAGAAAAATCTGTTGATAAATAGAAGGCTTTATTAGTTTACATAACACTTTTGGATTTGGGGGAGAACAAAACCCAAACCCATAAATCTGATCATTAAATCTACCAGTCTAACATTTAGAAGGTCTTTTGTTAATGGTGATATCACATGACCCCTTTAAAAATTCTCCCTTCCCTTTTTTATTCTGCTGATGATAGACAGGCAGAAATCAAGTAGTTGTGGTATGCATATCTACAAATGCCTGAGCAAAAAGAGAGAGAGAGAGAAAATATGAGAAAAAATAAAAATATCCTATTCAAACCACATGTACTGACTCCATCTCTGTTTTGTTTACATTTTTCTCGCTTTCTGGAGACCATCAGACCTCATTCAATTATTTAATTTGAAGTCTCCAAGATCTCCAATGAACCAATTCAGTGGCTTTGACTTTCTTTTCTGAAAACATCTATGATATAAAACATTTTGGAAAATTGTACAGCAATATATAACCGTTTAATGTGACGAAAGAATAACGATGGTGGTGAAATTGTGTGGTTTACTCATCTACACAACAAATATTTACTGAGTACCTCCTTTATTCCAGGCACTTGGCTAAACATTGAAGATACAGAAAAAAGAGTAAGACATGTTAATTTCTCCTAAAGATTTCTCTGTCAGGAGTCAGCAAACTTTTTCTGTAAAGGACCAGACAGTAAATATTTTAGACTTTGTTAGTTATAAGATCTTTGTTACAACTACTTTACTCCATCAATATAGAGCAAAAGCAGCCACAGAAAATACATAAATAAATTATATGACTGTCTTCCCATGAAACTGCATTTACATAAATAGGTGGTGAACTGGATTTTACATCCATGCTGTACTTTGTTGACCCCTGTTGTATATAATTGAGGGACATATAATTTAAGAGTGATAAAGTGGTATAAGTAATATGCTAGCAGTCAGTACAGGGTACAAGGAGAAAGTGCCAGTTCTCCCAGGTAGAACATGGTCAGGAAGAACTAGGCTTGCAGGGTGACTAGGTTTCTGTGAAGTGTGCTAGGAAAATAGTAGGTAGCCTAACGTTTCCATGGAACTACAAGGGGTTTGGGATGACTGGCCACAGGGCAGAACCACTGTGTTACTATGCCAATCATGGAATTTTAAGCTCAACGACTCTTTAAAGTTCTTCTTGTCCAATTACTCACAGTTTAGTGATCCTTACAAAACATTCCAGAAAGAATCTGTGAAAATAAGACATTGAGATCAGTAGTACTGAATGCTTGAAAGCTCATGTTTATCAAATACTCACTAAAACAAATACCTGTACATCAAATAGTTAAATCCCATGTGATAGTTCATTTATTTCAAGCAACCATCAACACAATCACATTTCCACCAATCTCTTTTCTTTTCACTCTATACATGCTGCTCAGTACCCTGATTTCTCTTCATGGGTTCAGATGTACATGGTCATTCACCTCTTAGGAGGGACAGTCCTAGGTCTGTGGAACCCAAAGTTTATCTTTGGGGCTGTCTTTATTAAAATAAAACTGCAAATACAAATTTGTTAGGTTAGCTTTTGGGGCCTTTCAAGAGCTTGTACAAGTGAGGGGCTCAGAAATTTAAGTCTCCAGCTTTGTGGCAAATCTGCCTCTGCCTAATAAATAGCTATCTAATTTTCCAAGTCGCATTGAACTCTACACATCTAAAAAATTAACCCATACTCTTTCCCCTCAAAATCCAAGCCTATATTTGCCATAAAACGTTCCCTAAAGTTTTGAAATTTAGAGATGCTAAGAGTCATTCTACACTTGGATCTCTTGATTATGCCAACATCCAACCGTCCATCTAATCATCCATCCAATCATCCAAAAGTCCTACAGATTTTTGCCTTCTGAATAGCTCAGGTATCTGTCCCATTCTCCTCACGGCTCCCATTTCAGGCCTCTTTACCCATCCCCTGCCCTGGTCTTGTCACTTCCAACCTGTCTTTCACATTAATGCCAGAATAATCTTTCTAAAAAGCAAATTAATAAGATTACTCCCCTGCTTCAAACCTTTCAGTAGCTCTCTGTGGTTTTCTGAAAAACTTTATAAGGATGTACAAAATTTGCCATAATCAATTTCTGTCTGCAACTCATTCTCTGTCCACCTTTTCTTCGCAGACTGACTAGAATGGTCTTTCTAGCTCCCAAATACAGTGACATTTCATGCTTAAAATTTGTTTAGTGTTTCTCTATTCTTGTAGGAAAAACATTTAAACTTCTTTGCATAGTGTGCAAGAACTTCCATGATCTGGCCTCTGCTGTCTTGTTCAGCAAGAACAAGTCTCTCCAAATCTCTCCAAGTCTCTCCAAGTCTCCAGATGCATCGCGCTCTCTCCGTCTTCCCTGGCCTGCACCTGCTGTTCATGCTTCCTGGCACACCTTGTCCCTCTTGTCCACCTGCTTCATTTTGCTGAATTCTTTAAGTCTTACCTCATTATCACTTTACCTTCGCTGTTCTTCAAGGCAAACTAAGGTGTAATTCCCTTTTACATTCTGTCTAGGTCTCGAATAAAACTATTACTTTGTCATATTTATTTATTTTAAAATCTGTCTCTTTTGTATAATCTCGATACAAGTTTAAGAGGAATAATGACTTTTAATTTTTAAATTTATTTTTCCCTGAACAATATTTCACACACAGTAGCACACAATCACACTTCTTGAATGAATGAATGAATGGTTTTGAATGTGAAAAAGATACACAGATCATCTACTTATAACAATATGAATTTCTATGAAGCAAAAAATATGCTTCTTGGTTCCCACATATTAAAATAATTAAAAGAACGACTTTTCCCATGTTTATTGCATTATTCACAATAGCCAAGATACGGAATCAACCTAAAAGTGTCTATGGATGAATAAATGGATAAAGAAACACATACATACACACAGAGATGAAATTATTTAATCTTGAGAAAGAAGAAAATGTTATTTGTGATAACATGGATGAAACTGGAGGATATTATGCTGGGCAAAATAAACCAGGCACAGAAAGACAAATCCTGTATGAAGAAAATAGAAACACAGTTGCCAGGCATCTGGGGCATGGGGCAAACGGAAGAATGTCAAAGCATAGAAAGTTTCAGTTATACAGCATGAATGAATTCTGGAGATCTAATGTACATCATTGTGGCTATAGTTAATCATACTGTATTGTATACTTGAGATCTGCTAAGAGAATAGATCTTAAATGTTATCACCACAAAAGAAAGGTAATTATGTGAGGTGATGGATATGTTAATTGGCTTTATGATTGTAATTGTTTCACTATGTATAGGTATATAGAAAATTGTATGCCATAAATATATACAATTTTTATTTGCCAATTACATTTTGATAAAGCTGGGGGAAAAAAAGAACTCCTTGTCATTCAAGTATGAGATTTAACATATATATACATACATATATATATATATTATATATATGTGTGTGTTTATATATATATGTATAGTCTTCCTAAGTCACTTACAATCTTCCATAATTTGTTCCAGAAAAAGCCAGTGTCACTTGAGTGTTGAAGTCCTAATTAAGGACATCCCTTCATTATGTTAGTGTTATTTCAACAATTAAGTCTTTGATCATTGCAACTGGAAAACATTTCATATATTCAACTGGCCTTATTAGCCAGGGCTTGGGAAGACTTCTCTCTTGGTGACCTCCATCTCACATTTAAAGGTATTTAGTGTGTTTCCTCACTGGGGTAGCCTTTGAACCTAGACAGTCATGTCTCCTATTTCTTCATGAAAACTACCCCCCACCCTCAACCTGACCACTATGGGTAACTTGAGCAATAAGGAAGTGTCACAGGCAGTGGAACAAAGTATTTTACCCTTAATCTGCTCTGGACTGAGAGAAAAGAAGGAAAACTAACTTCTATTGATTTCGTGCTGATGAATAGGTACTCTCCTGAGGAGTGTATTGCCACAGCTTGGTAAAGTGGCTATCGTTACTTCTTCATTGATAAAGAGAGTATTTAAGCTCAGAGTTTAATCAACTTGCCTAAGTCACATACCTACTAAGAAACGGAACTATAATTAAACTGAATTTAAGAACTAAACTCAGTGTTAAATGACTTAAATATATATACACATACATACAAACTTTCAAAAATGGCCCAAGTAAGCCAACTTCTAGAATTGTGCATAGATTGTTAATAGACACTGACCAAAGGCATATGGGCCTCTTCTCTGAGTGAAGCTCACATGCTCTGTAAAATAGAACTTTCAAGGTGAATGGTTCAATTACTGAATATGTTTTCCATTTCATGGGAGGTCATGAGACAACATCCACATGATGTTTTTGTATTATACTTAAATACTCAGGTATTATCAAGATAATTTTTATTATGCCTAGTGAATATTGTGGAGTATGTTTATCTACTACATCCCTCCCCCACAAATTATATTCCATTCACTGAACAACTAAGAATGAATTTAATTTCAAAACGTGTGCCAGGGTAGGGGCTTCTTTTGTTTCCAGTCTCCTTATTCCTAAGCTCATCAGTCCTATAGTTAACACTGTGTACTTAATGAACTGCAAAATGGAAGAAAATATTTTATTTTACATGTATTTAAGTCTTACACCAAGAAAACTAAGCAGTACATAGTGTTGTATAATTTAGACTATGTTTAGGGCTAACCCTTGGGAAAATAATGAAGGGATAAAACTTTCCATTTAATACCTTTAGCTCCCACTTTCTGAATTCTTTGTAGCATTCTATGCTACACACTGTTGTTCTTAATGACAATACATTTTAACAGCCAAATGGATGACTGCGTTTGTTGAAGTCTTTCAATAAGGGAAGAATACCTACTAAGAAACGGAACTATAATTAAACTGAATTTAAGAACTAAACTCAGTGTTAAATGACTTAAATATATATACACATACATACAAACTTTCAAAAATGGCCCAAGTAAGCCAACTTCTAGAATTGTGCATAGATTGTTAATAGACACTGACCAAAGGCATATGGGCCTCTTCTCTGAGTGAAGCTCACATGCTCTGTAAAATAGAACTTTCAAGGTGAATGGTTCAATTACTGAATATGTTTTCCATTTCATGGGAGGTCATGAGACAACATCCACATGATGTTTTTGTATTATACTTAAATACTCAGGTATTATCAAGATAATTTTTATTATGCCTAGTGAATATTGTGGAGTATGTTTATCTACTACATCCCTCCCCCACAAATTATATTCCATTCACTGAACAACTAAGAATGAATTTATTTTCAAAACGTGTGCCAGGGTAGGGGCTTCTTTTGTTTCCAGTCTCCTTATTCCTAAGCTCATCAGTCCTATAGTTAACACTGTGTACTTAATGAACAGCAAAATGGAAGGAAATATTTTATTTTACATGTATTTAAGTCTTACACCAAGAAAACTAAGCAGTACATAGTGTTGTATAATTTAGACTATGTTTAGGGCTAACCCTTGGGAAAATAATGAAGGGATAAAACTTTCCATTTAATACCTTTAGCTCCCACTTTCTGAATTCTTTGTAGCATTCTATGCTACACACTGTTGTTCTTAATGACAATACATTTTAACAGCCAAATGGATGACTGCGTTTGTTGAAGTCTTTCAATAAGGGAAGAGTGAAAGAAATATTTGTGGGCTGGTTGACTTGTTCTGAATCATAGCAGGGAGGTAGATTTCTATCCTATTTATGAGAATGGGTGCCCCCCCAGCATTTGCCTCACACAGTCCTAGAGGTAAGGTCCTGCATTTAAATGGCTAGAGAGAGTAAAGTGAGATACCAGGCAGAAGCAGTAAAACAACTCTGAAAAATGGAACCAGGCTCATAGGATGACAGATGTTCATGTCAGGCAGAGCTAAAGAAACAAAAGTCCCTCCCATTCTGGCTCTGATTGTCCAGACACTCAGAGTTAATGTTTGCAATATGTTAGTCATGCTATCAAAAAAGCATGAGGAGAAACTCCTGCTTTTCTCCAAAATTTTTTTCTTCCTACCAAGATAAAAACAGAAATCTTATTAGTTCAAGGTCTTCTATTAATATCCCAGAATAAGCAGACAGAATTTTGAAAGGTTCTATACACCTTTAAATTGCCATTAGCTAATCAGAATCATTGTTCAGTGATCATTATCTTTTATTAAATGACCACTGAATCAGAATGTTCATACTGCTTTTCAATTAAAATGTAGAATAGCCCGAAATGGCTCAATAGCATACAGAACAGCAGCAATATGACCCAGTGAAGCAGCCATTACCCAGAGGTAATTGACCACTTAAGAACTTAAGTTAACTTCTTGATGCAGCCAGCTATTTCCCCTAATATCATTTCTAAAGGCTTTTCCTACAGAAAGAGCACTCCTATAAACAATACACCCTGTAATAAGGTGTTCAAGATAAAAATGCCATTACCCAGAGGTAATTGACCACTTAAGAACTTAAGTTAACTTCTTGATGCAGCCAGCTATTTCCCCTAATATCATTTCTAAAGGCTGTTCCTACAGAAAGAGCACTCCTATAAACAATACACCCTGTAATAAGGTGTTCAAGATAAAAACTGCTCATGATTTTTAAAATTCCATCAATGCATGATGTAATTTTTTCTTTGTAATTTGTTAGGGACTCACACAATATCTTAAGTGGATGGTATGAGGAAGGGTGACAGCAGAATATGATTGGTAAAGGATTTTATTTTAAATTAAAATGTATTTACATACACGCTTAGACACACACAACTGTCTGAAAGATCAAAACAATTGATGGCAAAATAAAAATTCAGTTTGTGAATTCACTCATGAATAACCGTAGATAATGCCTGCCTATCTCTTTCTCTCTCGCAGAATTGACAGAATTGTCCTTTGAATTTATTGTTCTTGTTCCAGGAAAAGTAGAAAGAACCTAAATACCAAGACAGGATGGACTAGCTACCAAAGAGTTAAGTTTTCCATAAGAAAGAGAAACACAGTTAAATACTACATCACAAATTACCATTTTTATGTCACCACCCCACCATGACTTTAGCACTAAGCCTGCTACATCTTCACACTCTCATTAGGATATAATGCATATTCATGGTCCTGATTATATAGCCACTTTCTTGACTTGTTTTAATTGTGCATAAAGACACTGTGACAGGAGACCTGACCTTTTCAAGATCATTTTCTCTCCATTGCTTTTCACAAAGCTATTAACTTGTCTCCTTCCCAAAGATTGCAATAATTTATTTCCCATTAATAAAAAATTCCTGGTGCCATGCAAATTAAAATTTATTCAGCAAATAGAATTCTTTGGATTATTTTCTAATGGCTTTAAATACTTCCAGTTTAGGAAGAAAAATAATATTAATGGGTACAGGCTGAGTGGATAATTGCATACATTGAAGAAAAATGAATATACAACCGATGCTGTAGCTTACCTCACATCAATTACCCAGAAGAGTTGCTTTACTTCTTTTTAAAAAATATATTAAATAATTCATTTCAGGGGGTATCATTATGGTCTTGAAATTATCCTTATTGTATGAAAAGCTCAGCAATTTACACGTATAAACAACACATGTTGGTATAAGAAAACCAGATCAAGTTAAAAAAAAGTGTGTGTAGGTGTAAATGAGATTATTTAAGGGGGTCACTTAGCTAAAGTGGTGACTGAATTGCAATATAACGTGAGGAAGGGCATAAATGAGATGCAGAGAACTGGATTTCTTTCTTGCTAAGTGGCACCTGTCTTTCTCTTTGTAATCAAAAGTACCCCATGAGAGGACCAAATATCCAGAGGATGTTGCTTTTGGACCTCATTATCCTGAGAGAAGTTAAGTATACCTTCTTCACATGCTATGCCTGTTTTTTAAATTTTCTTTGCATTTTATATAAGTGTGATGAAACTCAGGCATTAAAATGTTTATACACAAAGTGTTTTATACCTAAAGTGCTGTGGGTAGTACATAATAATTACTGTCAACATGTCTGCTCCATGTACAAACAATATCAGCTCCTAAAGGACAGCATTTCAACTTTGAGCCATCATAAACATAACTCTTTCTGGTTCTTGACACACTAATTGTGTTGGACAAGAGGGATTAGATAGCCCAAGAGAACACTGGGGGGTTGAAATTTCCCAATGGAAACAATGATTTTTGAGTGTTTTCTTCGTAGTCTAGCAAATTAGAAAAGCAAGGAGTAGGTAGGCAGTCTAGTTAACCTGACAGCTGAGGAAATTTTGCCCCTTAAATAGAAGACTTCATTGTCTGATCCAATCTAATTTTAAAGACTTTTTTCTGTCTTCACTCATAATCCAAAAGGAAAAAGAAAATTAGAGGAAAAACTACTATTTTGATGCTACGCAGTTTACAGTGAGATCTTACACACAGTTTCGTGAGATCCTCAAGATAATTTTTTGCACCAGGTAGGGCAATTGTTAACACCTCATTTTACAGATAAGGAAAGTGAAGGTCCATGAAAATGAAACTATATGTCCAAGGTTATAGGCTAATAAATTCAGGAACCAGGACTTAAACCAAAATTTTGTGGCTGTTCTTAAGTGCCTGAGAAATCAGTTCCAATAGCTTTATCAGCCTCTGTAGCAATGGTTCTCACTTTGGGGCAATATTGCCCTCCAGGGAACATTTGACAATGTCTGAAGACATTTTTGATTTTTTGAATGTCACAACTTGTGTGTTTGTTTGTGCGGGAGGGGAGAGTGCTATTGGCATCTACTGGGTAGAGACAAAGGATACTCTAAACATCCTACAATGCACAGGACAGCCCTCCACACTAAGAATTATTTGGTCCAAAATGTCAACAATGCCATTGTCAAAATTTTTTTTTTTCTATAAACATGAAATAAAAAAGAAAGCAGCAAAAAGAAAGAAAGTAGGTGGAAGCAACTTTCTAAATAAAATACTTTATGGAAACTTGCATTTCTAGTTTGATTGGAAAGTGTTGATAATGGCTCTGCAAAACAATGAAAATAAATGTGAGAGGAAACCAAAGGCCATTAAACAGAACCACAAAATGAAAGGAAACACAGTCCTGAAGAGAAAAGAAACCTTGGCACAAAAATTAAAAATAAAGGAGTTAAAAAAAAATGTTCTGATTAAAGATCTAGGAAGGTCCTTAGCACATAGTGGATGAAAAAAATTCTAAAATTTGTCCAGAATAAAGACAAAAAATAATGTAAATCATTAGACATCTAGAAAAATATGTTGTCTCCCATGAGAGTAGAGATACTTGATAAATTCCTGGAGTAGTCCAGTAACAGGAAGAACTATTAGTGGAACTCATCTGAGAAATTCATAGACAGAGAGGAAAGAAACTTTAGGGAATGATCTTTAATGCAAAACACAGCATCAGTGTTATAGGTGCCCAAAGCTTGGGAAATAGAGAAAGAGAAAGAGAGGAACAAACTGGGCTACTAATAAAGAGCAGGGTGGAAAGTCAGCGGAAATAGGAGTTTAAACTCAGCACAGAGAGTTCTTGCAGTGGGAGTTATTTTCCTCATTCTGAAATCTTCTTGTACTATGTATTGTAATCAATTTAGCAAGAGGAGTATATTTTACTCTGTTCAGTTATTTTAATAAAATAAAATGTTACAGAATATTCTGATGTTTTATGAAATTTAAAATGGTCCTGGGATTTCCAATCTTACTAGGAAATTAAAATTAACAGGGTTTAATAAAATTACAATGTGTGTGTGTATTTGTATGTGTGTGTTAAACAAGACAGACCTAGTTTTGTTGAAAGAAAAATATTTTCAACAATGTGCAGCCTCAGCTAAACCTTCATTACCTCTTAGCCATCTTGTTGAATACTGCAATAAAAAATGGATGAAAGACCAGCAGTTGAGGAATTGGATAACCTGAGAAGAGGCTATGAACCCATCTCTAGCTCTTACTGGCTTATTTATTGCAAAAATTCCCAAACTCTTCAAACACCACTTTCCTATTAGATAAACTGGGAATAATAACACCTATATTCAAGGGTGGTATTAAAAATATTTTACGAACAGGATAGTAGGGGTTCTGACCAAACAGTATGGGCAGAGCTGTAAACAACCAACATGACCAGACCAGCCAATGACTTTCACTCCTGCCTTGTTTACAGGGTTTTAAAGAGAATCTTATCTAATTTTATTTGTTTATTCATGCATTCATCTATATTACACACATGCGAGGCCCTGAGCATGCTGTACTGGGCATTCGGGTTTCAGAAGTGGGTAAACATAATTTCATGCCTTTGAAGGACTCAACATCTAGTGAGAGAAGTAAATCTATAAATTTATAATATAAATGCATATATGTGAGGGAATTTTAATGTTGAGCTTCATTCAGTTACCACTTGGGTTCCACTCACATTCAAGTCTCCAGCCTTCATCTTTCCCCAAAGATCTAGTCCTGCATTTTCAGCTGCCTGCTGGATATCTTCTGGCTAGCTGTGGGGACCTCAAACAAAACTAAGTTTACCACTTTCTTGGCAAAATCAGTTTCTCTTACCTCACTTTTCAGAACGACACTGTTATGTCTTTTTGTTACTCAGGACTAAAATTGTGAATTCATCATTCGGTCTTCCCTCTCACTCAAATCGCATAATTCCTAGTCAGTTTGGTTTTTCCCATTCCTTTCCCACTCCTACACTGATTGAAATGTTATCTCCTGCTTGGCTTCCTCCAGCAAAAGCCTACAAGTTCTCTCTTACAATCACCTTCAGAGTGAAGGCTCTCCACCCTTGATGCTCAGCCTGCATTTGTAATCATATCTCTAACCATCCTTTATATACACACTTATCCATCCAACATTGCTCACTGTATACTGTCCTCCTTTTCTAGGCTCTTGGCTTTTTTTTTCCACGTATCTTGCTGATTCCTAGCTTTATTCAAATGCCAATATTTACGTTTTTTTTTTTCTGTCCTTCAAGGCACATCATACCACCTTGTTCTATTTTCTGTGGATTATTACCCACGTATCTTGCTGATTCCTAGCTTTATTCAAATGCCAATATTTACGTTTTTTTTTCTGTCCTTCAAGGCACATCATACCACCTTGTTCTATTTTCTGTGGATTATTACTTTCTGAAATTAACTTGTCCACCTATTTTTCTACATGCTGTAAGTCTGTTTTTCCTGCCTGTTCTCCTGCTCCACCTAGACTATAAGCTATATAAAAGCAAAACTTTGCCATATGCTAGATGATCAATAAATATGTGTTGAATGAATGGACAAAGGATTGAAGGAGTGATTTGCACATCCTTCCAAAGCCTTTTTTAACCCTTCAGACACAAGTCCCTGAATTCCCACAAGTGCCTTAATCTTATTTGGCTTTTGGAGCCCAGCTCTGGATTCTTAGAGTTCTGGGCATTTATCATCTCACCAATCATTGCTTTCAAGAGCAGTTAAGAACCACACCCAAAGTCAATAGTACAAATAGTTTTCCCTGTAACTAAAAAATTATACTGAAGGTAACTTTGGTTGACCATGATGTTTTTCTACCTATATAATCTCAATATTGCTGCTTAAACAAAACTCTATGACTTTTAAAAATATGTAGCTTTGACATTAAACAGAAATCTCAGCATTAGTCCATTAGCACAAAAACTCATTTTCTTCTGCACCTAGATGAAAGTCAATTAAAGAACAAAGATTAAAACTGGAAGTATATAAACCCTGCTGTTTTTCATTTGCTGTGTTAATCGAGGCTGCAGGAAAAAGCTTCTGTCTCCATTAGCCTGTGTTTCCGTTTTCTGCTTCTCCTACCCTCATTCACTTATTCTGTACATTCCATGCCACACATCTGAGCGTCTGAGACCTTTTCAGGATAAAGACTAATCTTATTCAAACATAAAACACTTGTGTTAATTGTAGTACAGTAACAGAGAATCATTGTAAAGACACACTGAATAACCTGTTTTATTTTCATTTTTTTTCCTGAATAAAAGACACACACACACACACACACACACACACACACACACGTTACTATTCAGCAAATTTGCAGACTACAAATAAGGAATTACTCTAGACAGAAAATAACAAGCACCAAATTAGTGGTGCTGACAATGAATAGTTCAGCACTGCTCTAACGATTGGTTTCCAAACGAATCGGGAATGAATTGATGGTGTTAAGTTCCATGGAGACAGGACTCTGACCTGTATCATCCTGAGAGAGATACCTCTGCCCTCAAACTCCTTAATTTACCTACATTTTAATCACATTTCAAAACGATTCCTCAATCGGCTCCCCTTCTTACTCTTCACTTTCCCATTTGCAGCTTTTGACCCATTGCTAAATTTTATATTAGTATTGAGCAAAATGTTCCTTTTCATTGAAATGGCTCCCCTTCTTACTCTTCACTTTCCCATAGCTTTTGACCCATTGCTAAATTTTATATTAGTATTGAGCAAAATGTTCCTTTTCATTGAAATTGATATGAGAAATGCTGCAGTGACTTAGCAGACCTGTTTGGGGAATTTCTTAAAGCAAAAGAAGGGCTAACATGAGCCTTTTTCTAAAAGTGATTTTAGCAATCACTATTCAGGAGATAGCCGTGGGATATTTTTCTTTCTTTTTTTTTTCAAGAAATGCTCTTATTGGTAACCTAATTTATGTGGCCATTTAAAAATATTGATTATTGCCTAGTGGTGCTAGAGATATGGATGCTGAAGTCAGGATTGAATTATGGGTTAGTTAGTTGAAATTTTATGTTGTGGATACATATCTGCTTAATTAAAGAGAAGTCAAATACCCTTAAGTGAGACTCTTTCAGCTTAGCCTATCAAAATAATGAAAAGCAAAGATGTCCGCTTATGAAGAGGAAAGGCAATATATTTAACAAGCCTGCAACTATTGGTCAGCCTTAAGCACAGAAACACCCCAGGTAATTTGATGTACCCAGCTGAGTTACTATTGTTTGAGTTCCACTTTTACCTCTGCAGGGAATTGTCTTAGCACTTCCTGACATACCTGAATAATGAGGTTGTTGCACCTGTGAAATAATCATCACACAACCCCCCACCACCCATGGGATGCTCAGTGCAGCAGATGTTCCAGCCCATCGTCTCCTGGTGGGCTGTCCTCATCCTTAGACCTTCTCCAGCTTCTTTTCTTCACTGCAAACATGCTATTTAATCAAATGAAGACTAACTTGGCAAATAGCATAAATTCATCTGCTTCTTCTGCAAACGAGCAGTGAATACAAATTTCTCCATCTCCAATTTTCTGTTTGAAATATGGAATGAGTGTAAGAAGGTCATATTCATGGGCACTGAAGCTGCTCTGTTAAAGAGGAAAGGATGTGAAAAAAAAAAGAACAAAACTGATGGAAACACCTGTGTGTCAAAATCTTATTCTTTGGAAAGAGAATCAACAAATAAAATCATTTTTCCTCTTTGCCCTGAGAAAATGGCAATTTGGTTTAACACAGAGTGATATAAAAATTTCCCATTAGGTGCCATGAAAACTTCCCACATAAAAAACACAAGTGTATATTGGGATGTTTTTGGACTCCAGGACATGGGAAACTTCATTGAAAACTTAATTTTCACATGTTACACACCTAGAAAATAGTGATATTTCATGTTTGCAATGATGACTTCAGTACTTTTAACAATAATTGCAATATGTGTGGTAGAGTCTGATTGTAGTGAATGTTAACCCACTCTGAATTTTGAAAATCAACTCATAATAATACATCAATGGTATATGTGGTAGCTCTGAATATTAAATATCTGGATTAGCTATCATACTCCCACCCCTACCCCCATTATAACCTTCTTCCAGCTGGAGAGGTTGAAAAGTTAAAAACTACCTTTCTTATGCTGCCTCACAACCATGGGTATGGTTGCAAATCAGTTTCTACCCATGCAGGAGGCCATCTTCCCATATCTCCAGGCCAGTGATTACCCAAGTGTGCTCCTAGACCAGCAGCAACGCCATCATCTGTGAGCTTGTTAGAAGTGCAAATTCTCAACACCACCCCCAAACCACTGAATCAAAAATTATTCAGCAATTTCTGGGTGGGTCCAGCAATCTGTATTTTAACAAGCCCTCAGTATGATTCTGATACATGTGGAAGTCAGAAAACCACTGCTAGGTATTTGCAGCTGAGTAACAAGGTGGTGAATACCCGAGGCTTCACTGCACAGCATCCCATTCTCCAGACTCCCGCTGGTGAGGAGCAGTAGCAGCAGTGGCATATTCTTGACCTGGCTTTCTAATTGAAAAGGTAGATGTCCATTCTCCAGTTTTTCTGGATGTGAGAGGCAACTGTACTCCCTGCATTGGTGTCTTGTGTTCATCAGAGCTCTACAAGGAGCCTCAAAGACAGGAGCTGCCATAGTGAATGGTCACTATTGTTCTGGAAGTCATTCTGAGAAGGACAAGCCCAGAGCTTGCTTCGTTCAATTCCTTCCTGAAATCACATGAGCATCTGCATATATTGAATACTTCCTGCTTAACATATCTAGAATGGGATCTCTTTCCTACACTGAGCCACAATTGAAACATTTGCTGTGGCAGTTTTAAAACATAACTCCTAATTCTTTGAATCTATTCCCATTGAGAGGTGGAATCTGTGTGCCCTTCCCTGGAATTTGGGCTCCATGATTGGTTGACAAATAGAATACAGTAGACTTGACGTAGAGCTCAGGTTCTAAGAAACTGGCAGCTTTTAGTTCCTGTCTCTTGGGATGCTAGCTCTTACAACCCAGACACTAGTCTATGAGGAAGCCAGACAATAGCTTGTACTGACTCACCAACCTTTTAAGTGAGAATCTTGGAAGAAGTGGATCTTCATGCCCAGTCAAGCTGCTCCAGCTGATGGCACATAGAGTGGAGATAAACCTTCCCAGCTGAGCTCTGCCCAAATAGTATACTTAAGAGCTGAAAGGAAAAAAAAAAAATAAATAAATAAAGATTGTTCAGTTCATAGTAAATGCCATTTTGCTGGCTTAAGTCATATTCCTTGATTTGCTTTTCAGTTACTCTTCATTCCACGGTTATGCAATGGTCATCACACTTAAGCTGAAACTAATTAAATATGAAGATTGGTCCCTCATAGTTGGGCACAGTCATCATAAAACCCTGCTGTTTTTTTAAGCCACTAGGTTTTGGCATGGTCTGTTACGCAGCAATAGATGCTTGGGACATTTTCTAAGCCAGAATATTTGTAGAATAAGAACAAAGACATCAAATCTGGGCCAAAATGTTGTCTTAGTATGGGTTCCCCTAAAACAGACCCAGATGTGAGGCGGCCAGGACACAAAGTCAGGAACCAGTAGGAGGGCATTTTGAAGACAAGACGCCCTGTTATAGCTTTCACATCACTTCACAGAACTAGTTCTAATGTTTTTGCAGTCTAAGCCCGGTTATATAAAAACACCACATTTTCTGCCACAGAGGCACCTGTGTGACAGAAGAAATGTGTGATTTGTCATCTTTTTTTTTTTTTTTTACTTAAGTGTGAATGTCCCTTACAAAACCCTGGAATCAGGGACAATAGAAAACAAAACAAGGAATGTCACACTTCTTAAGCCAGCAAGATGGCATTGGCTGTATCCTGAACCACTTCACTTCATGTCCAGTCTTCCCCTGGTAGGACCTGGTGTCCTACTAGCTTCTCCTTACATTGACAACCATCTCACAAATTTTCAGGGAGGTGTGATCATCTTTTACAGGTGAAGAAACAGTGCAGGAAGGTTAGGTAACTCTCACACGTTACATATTTAATAAGTGAATGAAATCATTAAGGACCTAGCCCAAGTTTCTCTGAATCCAAAGCAATATTGAATCATAAAGAACTAAGTGAAGTAGAGACTTGGCCATTCTTATTAAATCTGTAGATTTTTTTAGTATGATCAGCCAAATTAGACAACTCAATATTATAATAATTAAAACAAATTTAATATATTTGTGGAGTATTATTGTTTTAAATAATTCACACATATTTGATCTGCAGAAAAACTTAAAGAGATAGGGCAGTGATTGGGCTTCATATGTTTTTGTGATACAGAATAATAATGCTCAGAATGTGTAAGTGATTTGTCCAATTCAATGTTTGACTTGAATTATTGGTTTTGATTATGAACATAGAGTAAATTTTCTGGGAAATTTTTTGTTTTTCACCATGAAGGCATAACACATAGGTCATTTTAGTACCCTTTATTAAAAATTCATTGTTCTGTATTTTAATGACCTTTTCCTTTGAAACTTTTTATTTAATTCTGTTATCTATATCTTTATTCATTAAAGTCAAGGATTAAATATAATAATCATTTTGAACTCCTCATTTCTTAAATTTTAAAAATATTACAGAACTATAGATCTTTAAGACTTGGAAAAGACCCTTGAGACAATCTATTCCAATGTTCCCTTCTTACAAATGAAGAAACTAAAGCTCAGAAGATTGAAGTAACTTCTCATAGGTCATGGCTAATTTGTGCAGAGTGGGATCTAGGACTCATGATTTATGACTATTACTCTTACCCCCATGTATACACCATCTTCTTGACTATTGTCTACAACAGTGCTTGACACAGTGTGGGGACTCTCATGTTTATTGAATAAACAAACAGTATCAGCACTGACTATCTTTGTTTCTATGAAAAGCCACTCCAAGGCAGGGATTATACTTTGTTTGCTTTGTATTTCCTGCAATGCCTAGGACAGATTTTAAGCTCAAATCAAATACCCCAAAAGATTGGTTGAATTTGGTTTGGAAACAAGGAAGACAACAGCTTCAGAAATGTGGTGTACAATAGTAAGCCATTTTCTCTCTTCCTTCCCTCAAGAAATTTGCATTTTAATGTGTGCTCTCTCCACAACACTTTCGTTGTCACAAAATAGCAACAACTAAGTTTTGTATATCTCCTTCCAAAGTGCTTTCTCACACATGCTTTTATTTGATTCTGTCACAACCATGTGAAGTTTTATATGTGAAGGGAGCACATTTTAGAGAGGTTAATGGATTTGTTCAAAGCTATACAGGGAATACATGTAAACTGGGGATTTGAACCCAGACTTAATGCTCTAGAAGTTGTCTCTTTTTAGGTCCTGTCCAAACCAAGGGATCACCCAGATCACCCAGTAAGATAATGAATAAAGAAACAAGAAGTCATGTTTGAAAATTAGTTGATCAAACATATTCTGTAACCTTAGGTAACCTTTGATGTTCCTAATTTGTTCATGGAACAATCCAATTTAAGACAATCCCAGGAGAAAGAAAAAAAGGTGTGGAATAAATACTTTGTTTCCTTTTTATCAGCACCACACTCTACCGAGTGAGCTAACTGGCCAGACTTTGTTTCCTCTTTATGTAGTAAATAGCACCCTTTTTTTCTAAACATTCTAGTACAATGTGGGAAATCCTAAATCTCCTTAAGTGCTCAGACATTTCAAACTATGTCATTATCGAATACAAAGATTCAATTCAATTTGAAACAGGAGATAATATCTTATGTAAGTATTAGATTCCAGCCAGATATTTTTCAACAAAATAAAAATGTGAGAATACTCGTTCACAGTTTATGTGTTGCAGGAATATTGCTTTCCTTTCTTCCAGAGAATAAATATGTGCACATCCGTGTTTCATATACTGTGCCATTATCACTTTCAGCATGTAATAAAATCCAAGGAGACATCTCTTTTGTTCACAGTGTGACTCTCTGCAAAAAAGAGAGCATATCTGTTGGCCAGTCTGATATTCCTATAGCGAAGGGCTGTCATTAAAATCTTGCATACTATCAAGTGGGAGAGCAGACTTATATTGCAATTACGTTCCTATTAGCTGCTGCCCATTGCTCCTGACAGGTATAAATTAGATCTCTCTAGGTTGCCTACAGATTAATGAGTTCCAAAATTGGCATTCAATTGTTTGGGAGTGAAAGGCAGAAAACGGAGGTAGATGCAAAATCTTTATACACCTGTGATTAGAGGATATTTTCTTTCATTTCATATTTTTCTTCCTTCCTCAGTATCGCTTGGGTGATAACTGACACTTCTAGGATTCCTCTCCTCACAGCAGAAACTTGCAGCTGAGGCGAGGCCAGAATTAATAATTTGCGTGAGCAAACACACAGCTGCTGTTTGTGGAGATAGATTCTATTAACGAACAGTGAATTCTCATAATTAGCCGAGCGGTTTCTGCAGCTGCCCGCCTGACCCCCAGACTACACAAATTGTGGGTGGTGTTCGGCCTCGAAATCAATCTTACCTAATTACTATAAGCATGTTCTTCCAGTCCTAATGACTGCAAAAAATTAGACATTTTTTACTCATTCAAATGCTCTTCTTATTAGATTTCCCTTTGTACCTAAATTTATATTTGTCTATTAGCATTTCTAAGAGTGTACAGGTGTAGTTACAAATCACACACAGAGGACTATAATTCGTGTTCCTGCAAGCATGCACCCGCAAATATCTGCTCTGCAAACAGGAGCAAGATCTGTGCTCCCTGAAAGCATCGTTTCCCAAATAGTGTTTAGAGAACACGCTGTGGGGCAGTTGTCATTCAAAGCCCTGCTTCTGTTGAAACCGTAGGTCCCTTTCCACTCACCTGTCACCTTTACTCTCTTCCCCCCATCCAACTCCCCAAAACTCTATTCAATTACAAAAGAAATTGTGGATGCCACAGTAAGCCCTAACCTCATGGGAGCCAGGCTTCCATTTGTCATTCTGTCACTCTGAAATCAAATCAACTTGTTTGACAAAGATTTGCCTGACCAGGGTGTGGCCAAGTGTCCCACTCTCAATATTGCCCACCCACATTGCATCAAAACATGTCTGATGCTAGTGTGTTCAGGTAACTCACTACCAAATTTTCTTTGCAGAAGCGAGCTTTGAACAAAGCCCTCGTGCTGCCTGCAACATATTGCTAGCCTTTGGTCCACAATAACTAGAGGCTGGGGCTTGTTTTTGCCACTACAACATGCTCATGTACCATATCCTAGATATATTTCAGCTGCAATATTTTTCACTGAATCTTAAGGAATATAGAAGAGCTTATTTTGAAGTAAGGTTATTACACTCAGGCAAGGTAGTCCACAGTTTGGTCCACATCCTCCAGTCTACACTTAGAGAATGGGGCTTGGGTATTTTGTTGCCATTGTTTTTTCCATAAACATCATCACTGAGATCTGAGATGAAGCTAATATGAGCACCACTGAAACTCTAACCTCTCTTTGGTCATATATCAGACCATTTAGTATTGACTTAATTGTCCTTTCCTTCCCTTTCTTTCCCTTCCTTCCTTCCTTCCTTCCTTCCTTCCTTCCTTCCTTCCTTCCTTCCTTCCTTCCTTCCTTCCCTCCTTCCTTCCAAGTGCCCATTATCTGCCTACTACTGTGCCAGGTACTAGATCTACATTAATAAACAGAATTAATATGTTCCCTCACCTTATGGTGCTTCCATTCAAGAGGAGGAGACAGACAATAAACAAGTAAATATACACACACGTATATATAATTGCCATTTGCAAAAGACAACACAGTGTTATTTAGAGCATGAACTCTGGAACCAGATTTTGTGGGTTCAAATCTTGGCTCTGAAATTCATATGCTGTCTGACTGTGGAAAAATTATTAAAACTTTTCAGGCCTCAATTTCTTCATTTTTAATATGAGCGTACGCATATAGTAATAATGAGAATTAAATAAACTGATACTTCCATAAAACTTGGAACATGGTCTGGTATGTAGAAGGAAGCAATACATGTTAGCTACTATTATAATCATCATGAGGTAAACAAACAACAATAAAAAAATAAGCTTCTATAAAAAATAATGGTGGAAGCTGCTTTAAACTGGATGGTAAGGAAAATCCTTTTCTTGGAGCTAACATTAAGAAGAGACTTGAAAGATGTATCTTGAGGGTGGTTGAGGTGACCACAAGGAGAGTAGCACATGTTTCCTCAGCAGCGGGAACAGCCTATTGCCAAGGCTCTGCAGTAGGGAATGAGCTAAAGGAAGGTCAGTGTGGCAAGGGATCCCACCCAGGGTGGATTAGAATAGTTGAAGGATTAAATACTCCAAAGAGTAAGCATGAAGAATGCTTTCAAATATCCTTTTGAGAAACCAATGTCACAATTACCTGGTAATTATCAATTCCATTAGAATTTTTTGGTCTAAAGGTGAGAATCCTCTAAAATGCTGCTCTAAGAAAAAACAGTTATTATCTGACGAAGTAGGCAGTCACGTTTTTTTCTTCCTCATAAAGCCTCAAGCCAATTTGTCTTGAAGACAGCTCTATAAGTAGAAAGCTGGTATAATGACGTCAAGAACTCAACAGAACTCAGAGGAAGGGAACAGAAGGAACAGACCTAGTGAATTTTGGGTACAGGAAATAGAACATCCCCCACCCCCATGCCCACCCCAAATAATAGACTCACATTGCATTTGAGTGTTCACAGTGATCTTGACTTAACTAGACATAAATGGGTGTAGAAAGGGCTACTTCACACATCTCAGGTAAGGAGAAAGAGGTTCATATTTCACATAGAAAGATTAGAAATAAAAAAGAATTGGCTTCCAGTTACTTATTTGTTTACCCAGGACAATTAGGGGCTAACAAATGCTGATACATAATTGCTCAACAAGGGAAGGGTCATGGTACTGCAACTACTTAATCGAGCTCTCTCCCAGCCTCAGTGCTTTGGGGCACCAGGTGAGGTTATTTCCTGTGGCTCTATGAGCAGAATGCAGTATATTTTAAAACAGACTGAAGCCATTCATCCAAAGTAATTAATTTAGCATTACATGTATAAGGTAGTATTATGTAATGTTTTAAAGTATATGAACATTCCAAAATCGTTGATTCATAATTGGTCAGAAGCCAAGACTAGCTCTTTAAAGCAGAATTTAATTAACTTTTCAATAAATAGTGGTAAGATAAGGGAAATTAGTCCCAAGATTTCCTCTTGTGGGGTCTAAGTGGCATCATGGTCAGGCTCTCTTCTACCAAGATGGCTGGTAATGAATAAGGGTGAATAGAAATCAGGGCTACGATTAGATCTGGGGCATATATTCATATAGGAGAAGCCATTTAAAATATTTTGTCTAGTTGGGTAGTGTTATGCCTCCAGCTTTATTTATTTATTTATTTATTTTTTGCTCAGGATTGCTTTGGCTATTCAGGGTCTTTTGCAGCTCCATGTAAATGTCAGGACTGCTTTTTCTATTTCTGTGAAGAACGACATTGGTATTTTGATGGGGATTGCACTGAATCTGTAGACTGCTTTGTGTAGAGTAGACATTTTCATGATGTTAATTCTTTCCATCCAAGAGCATGGTATGTCTTTCCATCTTTTTGTGTCCTCTTTAATTTCTTTCAGTAGAGTTTTGTAGCTCTCATTGTAGAGATCTTTTGCCTCCTTGGCTAAAATGATTCCTAGGTATTTTATTTTTCTGGTGACTATTGTAAATGGGCTAGCTTTCTTGATTTCTGCTAGTTTGTTGTTGGAGTATTGAAACGCTACTGATTTTTGCTTGTTGATTTTGTATCCTGCAACTTTACTGAAATTGTTGATCAGCTCTAAGAATTTTTTAGTAGAGTCTATAGGTTTTTCTCTTATAAGATGATGCCGTCGGCAAACAGGGATAGTTTGACTTTGCCCTTTCTAATCTGGATACCCTTTATTTCTTTCTGTTGCATGAGTGCTCTGGCTAGTACTTCCAATATTATGTTAAATAGGAGTAGTGAGAGTGGGCATCCTTGTTTTGTTCCTGTTCTTAAGGGAAAAGCTTTCAACTTTTCCCCTTTTAGAATGATGTTGACAATTGGTTTGTCATAAATGGCTTTTATTGTGTTGAGATAATTTCCTTCTAGTTATTTCTATTTCCTTCATGAGAGTCTTTACCATGAAGTGATGTTGAATTTTGTCAAATGCTTTTTCTGCATCTATTGAGACAATTATAGGGTTTTATCTTTGATTTTGTTGATGTGATATATCACATTTATTGACTTGCATATGTTGAACTATACTTGCATCCCTGGGATGAACTTCACTTGATCATGGCGTATACTTTTTTTGCTGTATTGCTAATATCCAGAATATATAAATAACTCAACTATAGAGTAAAAAACAAAATAATCCAGTTAAAAAATGGGCCAAGAAGATGCATAGACATTTTTCAAAGGAAGACAAACAAATGGCCTACTGGTATATGAAAAAATGCTCAACATCACTAGTCATCAGAGAAATGCAAACCAAAACCACACTGAGATATCATCTCACCCCAATTATACTGGCCATTATTAAGAAGACCAAGAACAACAAAAGCTGGTGAGTTTGAGGGGAAAGGGAAACTCTTCTACATTGTTGGTGGGACTGTAAATTAATACAACCATTATGGAAAACAGTATGGAGTTTCCTCAAACAACTACAGATAGAACTACCATATGATCCAGCAATCCCACTACTGGGCACATATCCATAGGAATGGAAATCATCATGTTGAAGGGATACCTGTACTCCCACATTCATTACAGCCCTATTTACAATAGTTAAAATATGGAACCAACCTAAGTGTCCATCAACAGATAACTGGATAAGGAAAATGTGATGTATATATACAAAATGGAATATATACTCAGCCCTAAAAAATAATGAAATTCTGTCATTTGCAGCAACATGGATGAGTCTGGAGAAAATTATGCTAAGTGAAATATGTCTGACAGGGAAAGAGATATACCACATGTTCTCACTCATAACTGGGTGCTAAGAAAGAAGGAAGGAAAGAGGGAAGGAGGGAGGGAGGAAGGGAAGGAAGGAAGGAAAGGCCAAAATAATATGTTGAAATTTCAGAAGGGGAAAACAAACCTAAGGATACTAGAGATGGCAGGGAGGGAAGGTGGGGGGTTGGGGAGGTATAGCTTGGGTATAGGTCATGAAGAAAAATCATGATTTGTAATTATGAATATGCTTATAATAAATTTTTTTAAAATAGAATTTTTTGCCTGAATTGCAGGCTCTTATACCTGTAATTCATGGCTAGTACCTGAGATTCCAAGGATGATTCTCAAAGTGTGGTTCCACACTTATATTGGAATTACTTGAAATGCACACAAAGTGCAGATTTATATGCCCCCCCCACCTGTCATCTGTCCCCCACCCCCTCAACTGTACTATAACCTCAGGGGAGTGGGGCAGAAGGCTGGCCCAGGAATTCTTAGTGAGTTTGAATTTCACTGAAGTTTGAGTATACTATTTAAGGCTAGAGGATTGTGTTCATAAGATTTGTCCCAAAACATGGGGGAAAGTCAATCATAAATTTAAGGGCTGCTTTGTATCCTACAGAATTAAAAAAAATTATTTCAAAGAATATATTTTGGTATATAATTTTTCAACTTCAAATTGTAAACTCACCTAAACTCCTCTTGTGTGAGTGATTCATATAGTAACCACTATTCTGGATAAAAATCATGGAGCCATTCAGAAATTGTTATTGAGATTTTGCTACATGAGGCACCATGTTGGGTATGACTATGCCTCCTGCACCTAACACCGTGGATCCTTCATGCAATGCCTTGCACCAAGTGGTCCTCAGTGATTATTGGTTAAGTTAAAATTGAATTTTCATCGGTGATTCTTAACATCCAAATTAGAAACTGGATATTTCATTGCTTCATTTACTTACTTTATAACTTGGAAAAGAGCTGTGTAAGCCAGGTTGCCTATCCACAAATGGAGTATGTTCTTAGTCAACTCATTCATCCAGTCCTGAGCCTGAATTTCTCGATTTTAAATTAAAGATAACTCTGACATGTGCTGAGGACAAGAAATAAAATAATTTTTGTAAATGTGTTTGGTTGAATACACATAAATGCATCTCATATATAGTTAATAAATTTTATACACATTTCATGGTTGATTTCTTTATGATAAGTGTCAGCTTGATTTGATTAGGAGCAGAAATCTTTGTGTATTCTTACTACTTTCCCCAATATATTAACTGGCTGGTATGCAGTTTTGGAAGATGGTTCAGGCTTCTCATATCTAAAATTGAGGTGAATTGTGTGAACCCCTTAGAGTTTCTTTCACATAGTTTTTTTTTGTGGTTGGCTAGTAGAGGGATCAACCCTGGACCTTGGTGTTATCAGCACCATGCTCTAACCAGCTGAGCTAATCAGCCAGCCCCAACATAGTATTTCTTGACTATTAAGGGTAAAGAAGGAAAATATGCAAGCTGTGGGCTCTCTTCTAGGAATATACATGGACATTTCAAATGGCTCACTTATAGATTCCCCTGAAGTCCATCCAGGGAGCCCAGGCTAAGACACTTGCCTTAAAATGTAACTGTACTTTTTGGATGCTTTTATTCACCAGGCCATTTATTCATTCAATCAACTAACATTTATTAAAACCTCCTTAGTACTGGGAATGCGAAATTCTTCAAAGACAGTAAGACATGGCCCCACATTACAGGAGTTTGCAATTTAGTCGTAAAGAAAGATGATAATGTCTTAGTGAATGAAAAGGTGCTGTGGAAGAGAAAAAGGTAAGAGAAGTATGAAGGTCTAGATGATTCAGGGAAAGCTTCTAGAGAGGTTAATCCATAAGGGGTATTTTGATAGCTAAAGTTGGCCAGAGAGGTGGGCGGAAGGTTAAAGTGAAGGAAATTCGAAGGAGAGATAAGCATTGTAGGCAGAGAGCATGGTCAAGCTTATACTGGAAAGGCAGGAGGACAGGAGTGGTGAGTGGGTGGCTGTGGAAGGGAGAGACCAGGTTGGAGAAATTGGCGGAGGACAAATCATTAAGGGATATTTGCTGTGGCAAGAATCCTGGACTCCACGTGGAAGGCTTGAGAATGCACCAAGAAAGATTTTTAAAAGGCTAAAAGTTTAAAATGGAATTTTAAAATTTTAAAAATTCCATTTTTTTTGTCATTTTTAAAACTTGTGGTTGCATTTAAAAATATTATGTAGCTTCTTTGTGAAATATAGGTTGAAACAAACAAGATGAGGAGTTAAAGCAATAGATTTTGAGGATATTATGAGTGATCTAAGAGAAAGATGATGTAGACTGAAACTAAGGCAGAGGGAGTGAGTTTGGAAAGAAGGGAATAGATGCTAGATATGCTAACAAGGTTGAATCATCAATCTACATTAGTAATAGGATGTGGACTCAGAGAGTTGTAAGAATTTTGGAAGGAGCTGAGTTGGGGGAACTGCGTAGATGGGTAGACACTGTTCACTAAGATTGAAAACAGAGAAGGAACAGCGGATTGGGGATGAGATGGGGAATGATAATGAGTTAAGACATTGGCAAGTAGGTGAAAATGGAAACAAGAGGCACTAAGATAGCATGCAAATTAAACATTATGAAGAAGGAAGAGGATAAAAGATGAGAACTTGGGCAATGGCTTCACTTATGGAGTGGTCTAAGGAGGAAGAACTAACATAGGAGGTAAAGCCAGAGATACGAAAGCAGCATCAGCTTTCATGGTAGACAAAGGAGAAGTTTCAAGAATGAGAATGTGGTCAATAGTACAAATGCTCCAGAGATGTAACATAAGATGCAGACAAATGGGAGGCCACCAATTTTCGAGAAAGAGAGGTGCTGTGGATTGAATTGCATCCCCCCAAATTTTATGTATTAGAAACTTGATCCCCACTGTGACAACATTAAGAAGGTGGGGTCTTGAAGAGGTGACTAGTTGTGAAGACCACACCCTAGTGAATGGATTAATCCGTTGATGGCTTAATGGTGGTCCGGGGCAGGGATCTGATGACTTTAAAAGAAGAATACATGAGAAGCTCTCTCGCTTCTGCCATTCTTGCCATGTGATACCCTGTGATGCTGTAGAGTCACAAGAACAAGGCCCTCACCAGGTGTGTTCCCTGGCCTTTGGACTTCCCAACCTTTGAAACTGTAAATAATATATTTTATTTCTTTACAAATTACCCATTTTCAGATATTCTGTTACGAGCAACAGAAATAGACTTATATAAGTGGTCATTGGTAATCTTATGTGGGAAGGGGAAAAATATTCTGGCAGGGTCAAGATTCTGAGAATCAATACAAGATGTAGGCCAGAAAGTGCCTTTACACCAGCGTATTCCTCTGAGAAATCTTAGATCTTTGATAGTTCTCAAAGCAACTTAGTTTAATTCCTATTCCTTCAGATTTATTATTTTATTTTAGTAATCTATTATATCTGTATGATTTTAATAATCAGATATTTTAGACCCTAGTCTTTGAGAAAAGATTGCACACTCTTTAACACACTTATGACCTTACTTACTGACAAGGTAATTTTTTAATGCTTTCTTGTGTGTTTTTATTAAATTGTTATGGGAAATATTTTTTTTGACATTGGGTAAACAGAATCTTTGGTTAGGGAGTACAGGAACCTAAATTATGTGGTAAACAACTTGTGAAATGCTTTTTTGGGGAGAGTGGGGGGTTATTTTAAAATGTAAGCATTTAAGATGTCTTTGATGGAAATTTTAAAAAGGATAATAACCCTTCATAAATTTGAAGTTCTGAACACCAAAATTGGAGTTACTTTCTAACTCCAAATTGACATAGAGAATGATATTAAAATATAAGGAGTTACTTTCAAGGTTAGAGAGATTTATGGCAGGGTGCCAAGACCTGAGTGAACCATTATTTCAGGTATAACAAAAGCCCCCAAATCACAAAAATTAGAAAGGTGGTAAACAATACAATTTAAAAGGAACTATAAATATCATTTTGTTTCATAGTATCACTCATGGTACTAATGAAAAAGTCCTGACAGGTCACTAATTGCTCCCCATTCACAGATTACAAGTTTCACAGGAAACTTGGTTTGAAAGTCATATTTATGTGGTTTACATCTCTTATTATGTGCATGTATGTATGGACATCATTGTTTACGTACAGCAGCTGGAGCTATTCTGAGAACCCTCCACTTTTCTCCCTTCACCAGTTCCCACCTTCTCTGTGGAGCTGATTTACCAAGGTGGATAGGAAGTTCTCAGAAAATTCTTAAGCCTGCCTGCATGTTACAAATAACTGGGAGCTTTTTAAAAATACTGACACATGGCCACCAATCCTAGAAATTCTGATACATTTTATCTAGGGTAGAGCTTGGGCACTGACATTTTTTAAAAGCTCCCAAGATGATTCTAATGTGCACTGGGGTTAAGAGCCACTGTGCTGGAGGTGTCCTGCACCTGTTCCTCACAGGGATGGATTTGCCCCATAGTGGTAACAACTGGATGGAGAAATGGGTAAGATTGCTGTGCAATCTTCAGTTGTTATTAATGTAGCAAACATACTCATTTCAGGGTTATGTAACCCTTTTCACTTTTAGCTTTTAAAATTCTTTCAATTCCAAGATCAAAATAGGAAAAGACAGACTACCTAGATGAACTTTTGCATTTACTTAAAACAATTATTAGTGTCAATTTGTCAAAAATCTCTAAGGTGAGAGCTCTTGTTCAATATTGAACTCTTAGAGTATATGTGTGATATATACCTATAAAGAATATGGTGCAAGTTGTCCTAGAATTGTTTCTGCAAGATTTTGGTAAGTGAATTGAATACCAAGGGCTGGCATTAAGCTACTGTTTTTCAGTTAAGATGGAACATCCAGGTTTTTAAATTTTGTACTCTTGAGATAATGCTATTACAGGGGACCCAGTAAGAAAAAATGAATAAGCAGTGGTGGCTGGCTTGTGTCTGTTTGAAAGAAAGTGTTGAGAAACAATAATTGTTTTTTGTTTGGCTGTTGTTTTTTTTTTTTCTTATCTGAGGGGAAGAGTTTTGGTCATAATTCTTTTTTTTCCAAAGTTTTCTCATACAGAGGAATAAGCATCATGTGCTTCTGGGCTGCTGGCAAGGACGTCTTCTCCAGGCATATAAGATGGTGACTCTTTGGAAGTCCAGGGAAGAAGGATTTTCTTCATCTTTTTTTTTTTTTTACTGTTAACCGAAGTACCAGAATGTTCCTATTTCTCATATTTGAGGCTGAGTTCCTGAGTTCCACATACGTCAGGAACCCCGTAGGGGCTCCAGTATGAGGATGTATTATTCCCAGTAAAAATATCTTCAATACAAACAGCCACCAATTAACCTAAGAGTAATTTGTCGGGCTAGATGTGGATGTTTGCTTTGCAGATTTGTACACAGGGCAGACATTCGTGCATGAAAATCAGTGTTCTGTAATGTTTTATGGCAAAAGAGAGCATATTTTCCACAACCATGAGAAGATGGATGCTGGCTTTTATGTGCCCAGTGCTTTAGGCTTTAGAGCAGTCTAGGATTTCACAAGATCTGTAAAAAATCCTTTTTTCTTCACTTTCTTTCTATCCATGGGAAATAATTCATTGGGGCCCCATCTGATAGCCTTTGTTTCAGTGGAGGTGTTAAAAACCAATGGTATTTGATGATAGGACACATTGCCCTGGGGCAGAGTATTTTAATCATGTGAGCAGACCAACACCTATCATTCATTTCCTTCCATTTCAATTCCAAGAAAAGCAAAGTAAAGCGGGGTAGGGGATTTCCCCTATGTATAACCAATCTCTAAAATTTCTGGTTTCCTATGTTTTAAATTATGTAAGAATTATGAAGACCTGTTTAAACCTCCCCCAAACAAGTTATGATTCACTCTTATTTGGGGGGCCATTAGATGAACAATAGGATCCTTATTAGTATAGTGGCAATGTTCTTTTTTCTCTCCTTTCATTTTTAATATAGACAACGCCTCCCAACTAATGGCATGTTTCAATAAAAGTTTTGTGGATTGTATCTCCTGCTTAAATTAAATTAGATATAATTTTTAAAATATTTTTAGATTTCATAAAATGTATTCTTAGGATAATTCAGGTTGGGTTTGAAAAGAATGTCATATAAATAGAAACCCACACATGTCATAATTCCCCCTGGATGATGGAGATAGGTTTGAATGAGTTAGTACCCACTCAAATCTTTGGTATATGGAGCATGAATCTTTAAGACCCATGTTTGTTTACACATGAAAAAACAAAATACTTTTCCAGAGAGAAAAATCACAACCATCCAAAAGTTTTGGACATCAAATAGTTCTTTAAAAACAACAATTTGATGAGTTTAACTCAAAATGAATCAGAAACATATGGATTGAATTTCTCTTACCAAACACATGGATTTAAAAGGAAAAGAGAACTTAGAAAATGTGTTTTGAGTTTCTTCGAACCCAAAATGTTTGAAAAATAATTTGAAGCAATTGGTGGAATCAAAATGTGCTTGCTTTCTCCCATCTTGAGTATATATGCACTTAACTTAGTCTACAGCAATAACATTTCATTTTTTTAATGAACAACAAATACTAAGGGAGATTGAGTTCTTTCTGGATTTTCCTGCACTTAAGAATAATGGGTTTGAAAACTGTCCAGCAAGTACTCTTTTTTTTTTTTTTATTTTTTGGTGGCTGGCCAATGCGAGGATCTGAACCCTTGACCTTGGTATTGCTACAGAACGTAGCAATGTTCTCTTTTCATAACCATTAGGAATTATTTTGAAATGTCTGTAGACTATAACTCATGGTTTTTCTTTGGAACACATTTTATTTTCAAACTAGAATTAGCATAACGGAGGAATTAAATTTTGATAATTGTTGTACATGCTCTTTACTATTCTGTGAATCAATCAACTTTTTAAAGGATCATGTGCTCAGATTGTTTGTATAAGCGCTCAAGGTGATGTACATACTTTTATATGCTAGGAAATGCTATATGTTGCATTAAACAAGAAACTCTTGGGTTATAACCACATTTTTTTTGTCATTTTGAAAATCATTTGTTTTCTGAATTAGTACTAAAATAACCACATATGATTATTGAGATTACATTTGGTGCTTGCTCACAGTAGATGTCTGGATTCTTGTCTGTATTAACTAAGAAAGAGATTGATTTTTTTTTGTCTTTTTATAACAACACTACTGAATTCATTGACCCACCAAGTGCTTCACACTGTTTACCTTTATAATAATCATAACTGCTATTGCTAGCTTTATGAGTCAAATGGAAATTTTGTATTAAAATTACGTGTCTTGTTAGAAGAATCACGGAATTGTGTTTACTCAATACAAAGACAAATGTTGTCATGCTTCTTTTCAAAACCTTCCATTAACTGTGGCAGAATCCATGTACCGAAATGCACCCTAAAAACACAATGGAGACCAGAAGGTGATGTGGCATGTAGAGTAGTGGATAAGAACATGGTCAAATTCCCTGAATTCAAATCCTGATTTCATCGCTTTCTAGTTGTGTGACCTGCAGTGACATCCCTAATTTTTTCAAGCTTTGTTTTTTTCATCTATAAAATGGGGATTAAAAACTAATATTTAACTCATGGAGATTGTTGTGAATATCAAATGACGTACTGCATGAAAAGAGCTTATAATAGTGCTTGGAAGGTAACTATGAAATTAGGAGGTTAGCTTTTTAAATGATCAATAATGAAAAAAGCCTGGGTTATAGGAATTAAATGAGCTAATACATGAGAAAAGCATATTTAAGTGCTAAATTACTATACAAAAATAATAATATATTTCTAGAATTAAATAGAAGCAGGAGAATGAATATAAGAAAGAACAAATAACAGAGATTTCTGGTGTTATTGAACCAATTCACGCATCCCTTCTAGACCACTTAATACAGGACACTTATCTGTGGAAAGGGTAATAGAATTCTCGTGTAAATTTTAATAATTGCAGCAGTGATTACCTTTAGATCCTGTGAGTTCATTATTGGCTGAACAATTCCAGAGACTCTAGTTAAATGACCCATGGAATGAATCAGGCATGGAATTAACCTATCTTTAGTTCCCTAAAGCTTATGTCCCATGAAGAAGTACTCAAATTGGTTTGTGCCTATACATTCTATACCCTTGATCCTTTTGAAAAAAAAATTACTTAAAGGCATAAAACTCAGAATTCTGGGTGAACTGACCCTTAAGTAATTAAAAATGAAAAGGGAAAAATTCCAGCGGCAGAAATTATTTTAAATGACTACCATCTTTCTTTTGCAGTTCCTTTAACTGCAAGTTATTATTGGCTATGTCCTGTGGTTTGGATGCCAATTGCAAGGCAGCTGCCCTGTCCCAGCCTGGGAATTCTCTGCAGGGGATTCTTCAGGAAAAGGGGCATTTTGTGCAATGGAAGAGTAAGTACTGGGTTAATAACCACTAAATATATCTATTTCCAAAGCTCTAGTGAAATTCAAATAGTGTTTTAGTTGTTTAAAATGTTTTTCTCTAAATGGGACACTGAATGGGATTGACTGAATTTGTGAGAATATTCCTTTGCCATGTAATTTTTTTTTTTTACCATATAAAAAGTGGGCATTACTACTTTAAAAGTGTGGTCTTAGAAACCTCTTTGTATAAATTTCTCTTTTAAAGACTTGCTATTTATGCATTCTGCGATGTCTTCTTTTGTAATCCTTCACTGGGATCTTTAAAAGATTGTAAATTCATTGAATCTAAGGGTTTGCTGGTCATCTCATCCAACCTCTTGTCCCATGAATGAATCTTTCACCAAACCAAATCATTTTATATTCTGAACTTCCAATGTTAGAGAGCTCACTATATTCTAAAGAAGTCTATTTAATCTTCAGATAGCTATACTTGTTAGAAAGCTTTTCTTTATGTTTGGGTTAAAATGATTCCTTTTATAACACTCATCAACTAACCTAATTGTATCAGTCAGTGCTCACAGTTCAGATCTAATCTCCTTTCCACACCTCCAGTACCTGTTTCCAATCCAGTTTAGTTCACTTACTGAGCACTTACTGTGTGTGGACAGTCACTGATCATTTGAGATCTTTCAGCTTTCTTACCGTCTGGTTTACTTATGGGATACCCCAGTTCAGTACTGGCCTTCCTGAAGGGTAGTACTCAACATAGACAATGCTACTATAGGAGTGGTGTGAGCCATGTGTTATATAGGACTGATTATCATCAACTTTGGACTAGCTTCTATGTGGACCAATGAAAAAATAAGGTAACGTTAGCTTTTATTGGCAGTCTTTATAGAGTTGACTAATAATAAGCTTGAAGCCAATTAAAATCTCTGTTTATTTTACTCATGGTAGAGTTAAGTCACATTCCATCACTTATGTATTACTAATGTTGTTTATTTGATAGTCTGTTGACTCCCAGTTCTTTGATCTAACTGTGGTCTCAGATACTGAAGTATTTGGTAGCTAGAGGTGAAAAAAGATTTGTGTCATCTATGTCTGTCCTATACAGACTAACATAGTTAAGCAGAAATTTGTACATGTATCCAAGAGGCCTCTCTTAATTCCCTCCATTACTTGTTAGATTAGAGTCATTCCTGTGTTTGTTTTAATTTCATTCTGGCACAAAGCAGAAAAGCAAAGAACAGACCTACTGCCTCCAACTTCCATCTCACATGTACATTTCCCTCACAGACACAAGAATGTTCAAAGGCTAGAGTGAATTTATTGATCCCGGAACTTCACTGGGAAAAATCTTCTGCCATTTACTTTCTTTGTCTTTTACCAACTGTATTTTTCCATTTTTCTATACAATTTTCTACCAAGAAATCAAATGTAGGATTGAACATTTATTGTCATTAAGTCACCTTATTAGATTTAGGTCATTGACCTACTTATTAGATCTTTTGGAATTTTTATTCTGTCGTTTAATGTATTCACTCTACTTCCCAGTTTGAACTGGTTATTGTCAATTAGCAACCCTGGTTGTACATACCCAACACTTGGCAATACGAAGGGATTGGTTCATATTTCAGGTACTGGGTCTGACATTTGTTTGATGGCTTCAGAAAGAATAATAAGCTTTTAAGATGGTTAGTCCAACTCTTCTAATTCAGTCTTTAAACTACAATTTCCAGGAGATGTCAACACCTATCTTTATGAATATTTCTTGTAAGTCATTTAAAGAAATTCTTATCAAGTTAAATTGATGTAAAACAAACATACTTGTAATGCCATGGGTAACCTACCACCAATGAAATAAAACATCTCTTTCCTTCAAATGGAAGATTTGGCAAGACATCCTCCTTTATCTTATTTGTTATGGTTGTTTTCTCATAAGTCTGAAGTAGATAAAAATGGGAGAACAAATTAGCTCACAGTTTGAAGGACCTCATACATAATCTCATATGAGATTGATTTTATGGAGAATCAGTGAGGACCACAGTATCAACATAATTTATCTCCTTTGAGAAACAGGCTCAAATAAACAGTAATGGAATTTAAAAAACTTAAAAGCATCACAGAATTGATTAAGATTTCCCCATATATGGTGGGAGAGCTATTGAACCCAAAAAGACTCATACACCCCCTAATCACTAATCTTCCTCAGGCATTGATTTATTGGATTCTTTCCACCAGCTGTTTAGAGGTTACACAGAAAACACACCAGGCTTTGCTGGTGACCCCAAGTGTTTTAATTCCTATGCATGCATATTTTAACATAATTACAGAAAGGTTTCATTTGCAATTTACAGGCTGAGCAGCAAAGAGTCCGTTTCAAAGAGGTCAGTGCTTTCACCATGCCTCCTAGTGATGGAATTATAGTTTAAACAGCTGGAGCACTGTCCCAGGAGGGACACTGGGGTATGGCTCCTTAACGGCAGAATAAATCCATCAGACATATTTCATGTGTCTGATAACATTAATAGATACCAGGGCTGTTTAAATATTTAATGAACTCACTCAGAGGCTGTTTACCAAGGGGGGAAAAAGAGCTATCAGAAAGGATGATCACATCCTTTTGATCTACAATGACAACAACAAAACCGAAATCTCAGCCAATGATTTCTCTTTCTTGCAGCAAACTCCATCAGGGGAACCCGTTTGCTACATGACATGTTTCATTTCCACAGTGTGCAAGAGAGTGTTTTCAGTTTTGCAGTTCAAAAGTTAATCATTTCCATGCGGCTCACTAGTTAATAGAGATGCCAGAAGTCATAGAATAGCTTTCAGTTTGGCTGGAGAAAACAGGAGAGGAAAGACAGTCAGAGACATAGAACCAGCAAATGGTGCGCAGTACACACAGAGCCACAGAGGCCCCGGTGTGTTAATGAGTGGGGCATCCAGCAGGAAAGAGGGGCAAGCAGATGTAAAGTGGTGGCTCCTAGCTCCCTTTGCTAACGGTCTTTATTCCGGGGATGGATAATGGTCATTAAAAAAAAAAAAATCACAGTCTGATATTTGGCACAAGTTTATTTTAGTCTCAGAGCAATTTTGTTTTGATTTACAAATTTCACTAAAAATGGTTTGGCTAGGGAGAATAAAATGGTTTTATTCTCTGGTTTCAGTTGCCTGTTCGGTTATGCGAAAATAAAACAATAGCTAAGTTTCAAATGGTGAGAAATTGCTGGCACCAGGTCCTTACTGTCTGTTGGCACCAACAAACACTCATGTTGGAAAATGGTTTGTTGCACACTTCCCAGAGAAGTTTTTTTTTTTTTTTCTCAATTATACTAACTATAACCCTAACCTAGTTCTCTTTATGGAATTAAGGTACACCTAGTCTTGGTATACACCATCTTAGTGTTCTAACACATGATGAATTCAGCCAGGATTGGAAAGAATTAAGGATGCCTCCTAGACCGGTTTGAAAATGTCTGGCCATTAGGCAATTTAACTCAATTATACTAACTATAACCCTAACCTAGTTCTCTTTATGGAATTAAGGTACACGTAGTCTTGGTATACACCATCTTAGTGTTCTAACACATGATGAATTCAGCCAGGAATGGAAAGAATTAAGGATGCCTCCTAGACCGGTTTGAAAATGTCTGGCCATTAGGCAATTTAAAGCTAAATCAATTTTCTTTGGGGATGAAGAAAGTATCTTGGCTTAATTAAAAATGGATACATTTCTGAGCATCTCGAATGCCATTAGCATTATTTATACTCTGTTTTCTCTCAATTCTGTTTGCTATAGGTTTGTAATTTTTTATAAGAGCATAAGAAAGCAGATGGTGGATTTCCTGAGAGCATAGTGTTGCTCTACTTTTTGAAGGGCTGTCATTCTCAGAAATGAAAGGCTTACACTAGACCATACCTTTCCAAACAAATCATTTTCAAGTATATAAATAGCATAATTAATCACAATGGAAATATAAGATGTTTAATCAGTAGCAGATGGACTGAAACAAAGAAATGTTATGTATAAGGTTATTTGAAATGTTCAGTGTTGCATACTTTTACTATGTTTGTAAAAATGGATTTGGGGGACCATGTTTTTATTTAAACTTAATTGTTAATTTTTTTTTATAGCAAAAAGATTAAGCAGCCCATCTAGCTGCTGTTTAAGGAAAGCAACTGAGTCACTACCTGGCATAAGAGAAAAGTTAACCAAAATATACATTTACAAGGGAACAGTTTAAATTCTCCACATTCCCTCATTTATAGTAACTGATGGTAGAATTTCTTCATGTCCTCAGAAAGAAGAAACCTGGTGGAAACACAGTGTGGGAAAATGTAGTTGGCGTAAAAAAGGCACAGATCTTTGATGTCGATTATCATTATAAATCTTTTAAATAAGTGCACTTTAGAAAAGAGAAAATTCTGACAATAAAGAAGCAGGGACCTCCTTTTGGAAATTGGGGCTGGTTTGGACTAAATTCTGCAGCAATAAAAGCTGAAACTAATTTCCAGATGGAATAGATTGGTTCCAGGGTTTCTGAAATTTTGGCCAGCATGTTGCACAGCTGAAGTTGATCCTTGCTCAGAGCTGTTACCAAAGGGGGTGGGAAGGGAGGGGCCAGTGCTCTATGGAGATACATTTTCGGAGAGATCATAGGGCAAGGCATTTAGTGGGGTTCTGCTTACTTCAGCTTTCTGTTTCTCTGTGTTTCAAAGGTCAGCAGTTCAGACCATGTCTCTTGGATGCTAACTCTCCTGGCAGTGGAACTCAATCTGTTAAGGTAGTTCTCCTAGCAATGGAAAGTCTAAGACTTTAGACACATGCCCCTTACATGCATTTTGTCACATTCTGAATCCACTAAAGTGGGGTGATGATGTATGGGAGCCTGAAAACTGACAGGTTCTTTTCTTTCTAGCAAAAAGCAGATGTATTGCTAGACGCTTTAGAAGATAATTTTAAAACATCCCCAAGAAGACATAGGCCGAACTGTCCTGGAGTCGTCTCACAGTATCACCCTGATGCAAAGGCCTAGAAGAGTATCTGATATTCCCTGTTGTAATCAGGCCACTAGAGAGAGGGTGCCATAAACTTCCTATGGCCAGTGTCACAGCAGTGATAGGGAGTAGCCTCAGGGCATGGCTTTATTTCCCACCCCAATAAGGCCCCCCAGAGTGAAAACTTGATTTATAAAATGTAAGCATATCCCTCCTGTCCAAGTACCAACTAGGCCCGATCCCATTTAGCTTCCAAGGTCAGGTGCATTCAAGGTGGTATGACTGTAAAAATATAAGTAAATTCCTATTTGGAAGATTCTTGGAGTCTTGGTGATGTGAAGATTTTTTGAACATTTTAAATATTCTTTTGTGGTTCTCTGTGGTTTTAATTCTCCACTTTTTCTGCCAATCTTCTTGCATGGTTTTGGGTAGTGAACATTTCTGCCTCTCTTTTCCTCTTTACCTACGTTGAAAAACTCCTGAAATATAAATTTATTTTTCACGATTCTGTAGAATCTCCTCACCTGGAATATTGTAAGATTTTCTCTGTGTCTGTTATGGTGCTTAGTGGATTTAGTTTTCTTTTACTTATGCTAAGGAGGTAGTTTTGGGTAGGGGTTGGTATGGGGTATGACAGGGATGATTATATAAAGACCTCTGTCAGAGACTGTCACCAGGTACTCCCTGCTTCAAATCAGGAATCTGGAAGTCATTCCAAGCAGAGTCCTCTCCATTAGCTCTGATGTCACCTGGCATTCAGGTTCAGAGTATTTTTCTGCATAATGTCTCTTGAATCTACCCTTTCTTTTCTCTCCCTATTGCCTAAGCCTTATTTCAGGCCTTCACCTACCATCACATTAGCTTCTTGGCTGGTCTCCTTGCCTTCGTGCTTGCTTTTCTTCTATCTATACTCCACTGAGGTCCTAAATTAATGTTATGGATTGAATGTGCCCCCTCCCCCCACCAAATTCATATGTTAAAGTCCTAACCCCCAATGTGATAGTATTTGGATATGGAGCCTTTGGGAAGTAATTGGGTTTGGATGAGGTCAGGAGGGTTTGGGATCCATGATGGAATTAGTGTCCTTATAAGAAGAGAAAGAGAGACCAGAGCACTCTCTCTCTGTCTGCCAGGTGAGTCACAGTGAGAAGGCAGCCATTTGCAAGCTAGAAAGAGGGGCCTTACCAGGGACCAAATCAGTTGCACAATGATCTTGGACTTCCAGCCTCCAGAACTGAGAAGAATAAATGTCTTCTGTATAAGACACCAGCCCATGGTATTTTGTTATAGCAGCACAAGATGACTAAGACAGTTGATAATTCTAAAATACAAATCTAAAACCTGTTATAATTGTGTATGGTGTGAAGCCCAAATGCCTAGTTAGTAAAGCATACAAATCATTGCTCACCTTTCTAATCTCAACTTGAGCCATGGCCCACCCTAGTACACAACTCCCCCTAACAATTTCTTAGATCGCCACCTGTGATCAGTCTTCATCCTCAGGCCTTTTCATCACATATTATTTCATCTGTCTGAACACTCTTGCCCTTTGGTCAATCAAATGTTCCTTCTTTAAATGCACCAAGTGTTTCCCATTCATTTGTGCCACAGCTACATTTGAATGACCTAGCAAAGTAGTTGCTAATGCTGGTTTGCAACTCTCTAAGCTTCAATTTCTTTATCTAGACATCAGGAAGAGTTGTGAGGATTAAATGAGATAAGATACGTAAACTCCTGAGCACAGTGCCTGAACAGTAAGTGATCAAAAATTTTAAGTTGCTAGTAATTTGTGCATAGTTTTACTTACAGGATTAATTGTACACTTTGTGTGGGGAAAGGATTGTTTGTTCAACCTCTTTGCCTCTCCCCCCATGGCTCTTACACAGTAAACACTAAATATGTATTGGTTGGCTGTAGAAAAGCTGGCTTCTCTGAGGCATATGCCATTAATAAACAGTCTGTTCTTCCTTGGCCTGGTTGATTCTACACACTCCTAATGCACCTTTCATCAATCAAATGTTTGTCAGCTTACACAGTAAACACTAAATATGTATTGGTTGGCTGTAGAAAAGCTGGCTTCTCTGAGGCATATGCCATTAATAAACAGTCTGTTCTCCCTTGGCCTGGTTGATTCTACACACTCCTAATGCACCTTTCATCAATCAAATGTTTGTCAGCTTAATTTAGTGCTTTACCTTCTTCCTTCTATCTTCTTAATGAAGATATTTCCAAAATCCTCATTTTTAACTCTGTACTGCCTTTAAATCTAACCTATCACTTGTTCCTTCTTCCTGTTTTTCTTCTCTCTAGCTCCAAAAACATATTTCAATTACCCAAAGATTAATATCTGTACTAGCCCATTTTCTGTTGCTTATAACAGAATAGCTGAAACTGGGTAATTTCAAATAAATGCAATTTATTTCTGAATGTTTTGGGGGCTGGGAAGTCCAAGGTCTAGGGAACACATCTGGTGAGGGCCTTGTTCTTGGTGGTGACTCTGCAGTGATGCAGGGTGTTACATGGTGAGAATTGGCTGAGCAAGAGTGAGCTGACCTTCTCCTTTGCCTTCCTTATAAAGTCATCAGAACCCTGCCCATTACTCCTGATTGGATCAATCCATTCACAAGGGCACGGTCCTTTAATATAGTCACCTCTTAAAAGCCCCACCTTTCAAATACCATAATTGGATTTCCCCACCTTTTAACACTGTTACGATGGGGGTCAAGTTTCCAATACATAAACTTTTGGGGAACACATATAACCCAAAGCAATATCCTTATTATACTGGTTTCATGGCTTTCTTGATCAAGAATGTATAACTGGCCTCATGCCTTCCCCATTGCCTGTGGAACAAATTCCATTATTTTTACACAGGCGTTCAGGCTCTTGTCCTCCTCACTCCCTACATACAATCATTCTCCATGTACTGCTGCTTTGACTGTGGTTCAGGTCCCCATCATCTCTTGTGTCTTGCTTCCACTTTTGCCCCCTCAATTTACTATTAGTAGACAGAGTTGTGTTTCTGATAACTCAACTGAAATTTTTTTTTTATGATTCCCTACTCCCCTCGGCATGTAATTCAAGATCCTTAATATGGCCCTTAAGGCTTACTGTGATAAGAGCAGTATTTATTGCTCCAGCTTTACTTCCAGTTACTCCAGCCATACTAAAAAAAATGGGAGAGCCCGTAACTCAGCCAACCCTCACTGTTTCTGGGTCTTTGCATGAGGCAGGAATTGTATTCTCTCCTTTCCAACCACCCCTCTGACTGGCAAACTCTCTCATATTCTTCTGATTTTAAGCTTCTGACAGGAAAACTTCTCTAATGCATGCACTGAGCCAGAGTCAGGTGGGTTTTTTGCTTATTTGTTTGTTTTCCAATTTTCTCTTTTCTTGTCCCTGGCAAACTCTCTCATATTCTTCTGACTTTAGGCTTCTGACAGGAAAACTTCTCTAATGCATGCACCGAGCCAGAGTCAGGTGGGTTTTTTGCTTATTTGTTTGTTTTCCAATTTTCTCTTTTCTTGTCTCTCTCTTCCTGAAAAGATGGCAACTTTCATGAAGTTGGTGAGACAGTGTTTCTTTTTTTCAGTTTGTTTTATAAGAGTTGTGTACATAGTTCCTAACTAATGCCTCATATATAGTAGGTGCTTGAGTAAATATTTGTTGAATAAGTAAATTCCAAGCTCTTCAGGACTGTCTCCATCCAGCTGTATTTCCTGGCATGACCTCTGGTTGCATTAGTCTCACTCTGATTCCCCAGTCACATCTTGCCCGTTCTTGCCTCTCTGCCTTTACTTGGACTTTTCCCAAATGAGGAATCCTTCTCCTTTGTCTCACCCTGCCCACAACACACTTTTGTGGGTATCAGCCAAAAGCTCAAGCTCTTCTACATCATGGAGACTTCTTGGACTGAGACTCTTGTGACTATGCCCTCCTGCAGATTTCCCAATAGTGTCTATTATTACTTGCTGCCACTTAACCAAATCAGGTCTTGTGAGTTTCACCTTTTTTGGCGGGGAGAACTCAGATGCAGAAGGTTAAATTAATCATACTCTATTTTAACTTTGTATGAATTTACAGTTTATTTGTCAACAAGATTGCAAGATTCTTTAAAGTAAGAATCATGTTTATTTCTAACATTCACAATCCCTAGCACAATATTAGGCACATAGGAAATTATAAATATTTTTATATGAATGAAATAATTTTGATCATGAATCTATCACGAAAATAATAGAAAGGCACAGCAAAAAGTATCTACATAAAATAAACAAAAGTGATTAGGGCTGGCTGGTTAGCTCGGTTGGTTAGAGTGTGGAGCTGATAACACCAAGGCTCAGGGTTTGATCCCTTAACCAGCCAGTCACCAAAAAAATTCTCACCAGTTGATAGCAAAACGCTGGATCTAAGTTTAAAATAACGGCCAAATTGTGGCTGAGGCCAAATGACCTATAAGTCTAGATACTCATGTGAAAAAACTTCTTTCCACTTAAGGAGGGCATTAAACTCTTTGAAACCACTGAGGCACCAGGGCCAAGAATTTGCTACATAAGGTTATAACACACTGAGTTGTACACAAGTGATTTTAAATAATTGATATTCCTCAATGTGGTTTATTTAAACCAAGCAAGTAAATTATTCACCTAAAGTGTATAGAATAATCTACTGTCTTCCTTCTCCCTCCCTCCATTACTCCACAAATACTTATGAATTATTATATTGGGCAAAGAGGTAAATGCATGTCCAGTGGCTTCTTGACAACAGAGTTGCATTTTTGTGCCATGAATAAAAATACTAAGAATAATTTGAAGAAATGAATTAATAATAATTTAATGGTGAATAATGCATTAGTAATGTTCTCCAACCTATCTATGATTTCTTCCATTTGCAATTGTCATTAATAAAGGAACATGTTCTGTGTTTAGTAAGTGCGATTCTGTAAGAAATACACTGGTTCAAAAAGGATCTATAACTGTTCCTTCTACATCTCCCAAATGTGTTTAATTAAGACAATAATTTTTTAACTTGGAATTAATTTTTATTCATATAATTTGAAGTCTATGCACAGACACATGCAAACATGATACAATTTATCTTTCATATTTAGCAAATACGACATATTGCACTGGTTTTGTCTTCATTATGAAACTCTGTGTCTCTCTCTGCTCAAAAATTGCTTCTTAGTATATACATCTCAAGTGGTATCTATAAAAATAGTCAAATTATTGAGAACATTTACCTTAACTCACTTAATTTTAGCTGCGTTATTGGACAAAGCCATAGCATATGCTTAAGCCTGTCATGTTAGTGTTCTAAATATTTATGATAAACTTGCCATGTTATTTGTTGTAATGAAGCAATGTTATTGTACATGAGGCTGAGTTAGTAGAATTACATCTGTTAATTCTATTTACATGGGTATTTTGATTTTTGTTACTGAAGGTGAGAGTGACAATATGAAAATAAACATGTTTATTTTATTTTACTATTTTTTCATTATTCTGTTTAGAAGCAAGTTTTATTTTCATCTCTCTTGACCCACCCATGAAGCTATCAGATCTGATATCTTATCTGATTTAAATCCAGAGCAAAAACTAACATAAAACCAAAAAATTTTGAGATTAAATTAGTTATTAAATGTTCTGGAGAGATAAATGTTCCAGAGAGATAAATATCATGACTTCAGTTTCCTCCACAGTTGTTTCTCTCTTCCTCCCAATTGTCACTCAATTGCATGATTCAAGCTCATGTCATGGGTCCAATTTGTAAAATCAACGTACAATGACAACAGATGTTGTCAGCTCACAAAGTGACACTGATGGTAAACATTTTCAGGATTTGAGACCAGGTCGTAAAGACAAGCAAGAAAGACACCAGGAAGACAGCATATGGGGTTTCCACTGCAGTTATAAAAGGCAGAAATTTTGTGGCTTCCATTAACTTTTTGCTTAACCTGGGATGGAGCAAGAAAGATATGGAGGCATATTTTAAAAATCTGGGTGACAAAACACACACAACAACATGCAGGCAGGAAAATAAGTGTCAGCCAACAGACACTTTATTCTTTGAGAGGTAGTGAAGCATTGAGGTTAAGGGCACTGGCTCTGGAATCACTTTGCCTGGCTTTGAATCCTACCTCTATAACCTAATACCTTCTAACTTTGAACCAACCACTTAACTGCATTTGTATCTCAACTGCATTTATAAATAGATAATATAGTATGTAATTCACAGAATTGTTGTGATGTTTGAATGAATTAATACTTTATTTCATAGACTATGACTCATTGTATGTTATAAACCAAGTAAATTGTAAATAAATTGTGACTTCCCAAAGGCCATCAGACATATTCTAATTTCAGAGATGTTAAAAATGAAAGAAAATATTCATCTTAGGATTGATAAAGTATGGTCCATATGAACACCTGGAGCAGTGTCTGACAAATTTCATATATGTATTAAATGCTAGCTGTTATTATTTTTAATGTCCAGATAATAGTTATACCAAAAATTATCAGAGAGGTGTATTTATCTTGTTTTCATTTTTCTGTTGCTGGAGAAGTGATACTTGTATTCTTCCGCAAAATAGTCATTGGGAAGATAAATATTTGGTCTGGAAATGATAGCTGGCATTTCGCTGGTATTTAAGGGTAACTCTAGGAAGTGCTGGTTGGGAAGGGCCACATTCTTTTAGTGCTCCACATTTACCCCTCCCCAAACCACTAGCAGCTCTAGGACAGATCCTTCTCTGGTGGCTAAAGGAATCGTCCCTCAATCAGTTAGATGAGGCCTTGCACTTTTTGATAGAAAATATAAAGTCCATTAATATCTTCAAAGGAAGAACAGTTTAGAACCTTAAAAATCACAGAAAATAAGATTGACTCACTGATGCAACTCACTCTTATAAATGAAGTTGAGATTTTATGGGTTATATTTTATGTGTGTGTGTTGGGTGTCTTCACTCATATATTCTTAGACTAAAACTTGGATGATTTTAATAAAGAACAAATAAGCACCCGAATCCTTCTTTTAAGTGGGAAGCAATTAATATTGTTTACTGGATGAATGGGTAAAGAAATGAACCAGCAAATGAAGTAAATACATTAAAAATAAATAAATAAGAGTAAGCACCAATGAAATGGCTGAAAGGGAGATGTCACATTTCAGCCAATGTGCTGGCCTTATCATCTCACCCAGAACCAGAGTTGCAACATTTTTGGACAGGAAAACAAATTACCTAATAGGTTAATCTAGCAAGAAAGGAGTCCGTTAAGTTACTAAAACACAGAGCAAAGAGCATACAATGAAGTGGAGAGACTTGTTTCCCTGACTCATGGCAGCAGGGTCAGGCGTTTCCTGTACTAATAGCCAGTCAACCAAGGAATGGCATACCATTAATGGATGTATTAAGTTATGGGGAGGAATTGGGTTTCCCAAATGAATATTCTTTCAATGCACTAAAAGGAAATAATCGGCAACCTAGAGCTAGAAGAGCTCTTACATTAAAGAGCTTCCTTTACCTCTTGGAATGTGAACCTCTAGTTTAGTTAAAAGGAAATAAAAGATAACTAAATTCCTAAAGGAAAAGGAAGTAGCATGTTCTTGGTGACAAGTTGGGGAAAATCTTCATTCATGATTCTGGAAACAAATAGAATTCTAAAGTCCCCCCAATTAAAAGTATCATTACTATGAAGATAGAGAATGCAAGTGAGCATAAAAGATAACTAAATTCCTAAAGGAAAAGGAAGTAGCATGTTCTTGGTGACAAGTTGGGGAAAATCTTCATTCATGATTCTGGAAACAGAATTCTAAAGTCCCCCCAATTAAAAGTATCATTACTATGAAGATAGAGAATGCAAGTGAGAAGTACAGAGTTCACCTGTGTAAGTTCAGTTATGTAAGTTCTTACATCAGTGGCTGTAAAATTACCAAGATTTGTCTAAAAGAAAAGGCAAAAATTTGGTTTCTTGGGCTTCCTCATGCTTAGCATTATCATAACACAGCTAGACAAGAAGGGTAAAGCTATAGAAACTCCCAGGGGTTGGAAAGGGATTCTGACCTTCACATAGGATTTCTCGGTTCACTGGATATGTGATATTAGTGTGGGATTTGCTCTTAACCCTTAAGTGCCTATCTCTTTTGTAGGCACAATAAAACTGTGAGAGCTATAACTGGGTACACAAAGCCCAATTTGTCATACCATTTAATCACAACAGGGTTCTTATTGTGGAGCATCAAGTCACAATCCCTTTGTCAATTCCCTTAGCTGATAGAAAGTGAAAAATATCTTTGAGGAGGCTATCTATTGCAGTATAAGCTAATGGTACTAGTCTTTCTTTGATAAAGATACAACTTGCTTTCTGGGGTCATTGTTTCATCTTTCTCCATGTCCTGTACTGCTGCTTCAAGTATGCATGTGATACTGACTTCAAAGGAAGCTTAATAGTGCATGAGAAAGAAGGAAACATGGTGGGAATACTTAAGAGAGGACTTTACAAGGTTAGGTTTCCTTTTTGTGATTTCCTTATGCACATCTCCTACCGTTTTGTCTTTTTATTTTCAGGAACCAATGGATGTTTGGCCCCTTTCTTATTCACAGCCCCCATTAAGATCATTAACATGTTTCATTTGAATTTTACAGACAATACAATTAATACATGGGCTCTTCTAGTCTGAGTGCAATTCATCTTACCTTGCTTAGAACCCCTCTCACCCATGTAGATGAAATCAATATTTTGATACCAATTTATAATATCTTCCTTAGATATGAATACATTTGTAATGGGAGAAAAACCAGAAATTAAAATGTTGGTTTTCTTGGTATAGCACCAAATTCAGTGCCATCCATAGTGATTCTCGTAGTCATACCCCGTTCTCCAAATTAACTGATTGTGATCATGTTGAAAATGATAGTGAATGGATTTGAGTCCTTGTTTTCTTTTGAACCTCAGTATAAAGTGCTTCTAAAAACATATGCCATTTATATAAAATGAGTATGCATGCATACACCATCTCTACCTATGCCAAAGTATTTTCTTTATTATAATGAGATTCATCTTTCTGGATTTTCTGCACAATCAGACTGTAATTAAGCAGAGAAAGATGCAGGTAAGTGCATGAGATGCATGTTTAATTAAAGGAGAAAATGCTGGTTAAGTATCAATTTGTATGACATTCAACTTACAATGAAGATTTAGAAAGCTACTCTCATATAATCCCTTTTATATGTGTGTATGTACTTACAAACATGTATGTTTTCACATGGAAAGCATATTTTCATTTCATATGCTAAAGCTGCTGAACATGTACTGCCCCCATCCAAGAAAATGTTGATGTATTTTCAAAATCTCCTAAAAAAATAAAATGCTTGCATAAATTCATGTAGGGCAAATAAAAAAAGCAGAGAGGACCCAGCAGGCTGAGTCAATGTATAGGTTGCATATGGAAACAATGACATGATTGTTTACTCACTGGTTTAATGACATTCACTTTCTCCTAATGGCAATGTGGAAAATGTGAGGACCAGATGCTGCACCCAGAGCGGAGAAGAGAGAACAGGGGAAGGTCTAAAGTAAGGAATTTATCCTGACACCAGAATGTAGTGTAACTCTTCAGTTTATTAACGCTGTGATTTTTTAGAAAAAAATACTTTGATGTCTGCAGCTTAAATTTCCATATTTTTATAACAGTTCAGCAACAAATTTACATATTTCCTGGAATCTGCAGATATAAAAGCGGTAAAACACTCCAGGCATTATTAGACAGTAGATTATAACCCATTACTATTGTTTCAATTAGCAATGTAAAAGTGACCTGCAGTGTTCAGATGACCCACTAATGGATTTAAACGCTTTCAAATATTAATGCAGGTTTTCTAAAGATGAATCCCAAACCCATTATTCCTGGAACAACTATGAGCTGAAAAGCTGGCAATGATTGTGCATTATGTGGAAAGGCTCATGGTTAATTAAATGAATACCTAGCATTACACTATTCACTTTAGTGCTACAAAATTATTTCTCATTGATTTTTACATTCTGAGCCCGTGATTCAATTTACTTCTGCAATTTGTGTTGCCGTGTCAATAAAAGAGAACTGCTTGAAGATGGAAGCATTAGAGACTGATAAATACATTAAGATCCAATGAAAACTGCAGTTTTCTTATTGTTTTCCCCTATTGAAATATCATTTGTAGCAGCACTTTGTTATGTATTATTAATACAATTTTTGTTTGCTTCCATCTGCTCTCTTCTCCCCTTTTCTATTCAGGAACTGGAATGTTAGCAATTGCTCGAGGGTGAGTAGCTAATTTTTCAGTAACAAGTTCTCTCACTATCAAGAACAAAAGCACCATCAACACAAATCTGTTATTTCATGTTAAATGAACTAGAAGGCCAGATTCTTCATCAAAGACAGTATGGGGAGTTACTGTGTGTGTGTATGTGTGTGTTTTAATTTCAAGGAGTAAATGACACTCCTGTTTGTTAAACCACGAAAGCTAAAAAACAACAAATAGTAACCCCATTATCCAATTTATGCAATATAAATACAATTTGATATATTTATAAAGTGCACATTTTATTTAAAAATCGTCTTACATGTTTTACGATTGAATCTTCACGTGCCTTTTCTCTTTGTAACCTATCTTGACTGCTCTGTGAATGTCTGAAGTAGTGAGCTGAGATTTCCTTTAACACTTTTCTTTACTCCAAAATGTTGCAAACTTCAGCTTCATAGTTCTTCCTGTCTAAAGAAATTTTAGATGTGTTATTTTCAAGCAATTTAGATTCATAATCCAGAAGGTTTTACTATGTACTGTAAATTTAATGTTTCCTGGAAAAAGTAGGCTTACTAGTCAAATGTAACAATCGATACCTTTTACCTAGGATCACCTCATTGGAGTTTACGGTGCCCAAACTAATTGTCTTCATGAAGATGGCTACTGGATCTCATCTCATCCCAGGTTTGAATTTGTCTGCACTCTGCTTTAGACATGATGGGTAATCGGATCTCAACAAAGGTGGTGTGCCCATCCCTGAAGGAGTCCCCTTTGTTGTTGTCATCCTTGCAAGACCTGTCTTTAAGCCATGACTTTTCATATTGAACTGAGTTGCTCGCTAATTTGGGTTTGAGCACTGATATCATATACAAAGTAAAACATGAAAAATTTTACAATAAAAATCATTCTGCAAATAGTTTTAAGAAAAGATCATTTCACAGGCAAAAGATAATTAACAAAAGAATATAAATGACCAAAAAATACCACAAAAGTTTAACTTCTCTATTAATTGATGAGTGCTGATTTAAAGCAATTAGCCCTTTTTTGCCTATCAAATTGTCAAAGATGAGAAGAAAGCATAGTATTTATACTGGTGAGGGAAAATGAAGCATACATGCATATATCTATACCACCGGTGAGATGTACAATAATGTTAGTTTTCAAAAGGTGGTTTGAACATAGGTGGTTTTAGACTTTGAGAATTTCCTACACCCTTGCACTCTGAAATTTTACTTTTTTGGAATTTAAGCTCAAGAAATAATTATGAATGTGTGTAAAGATTTATCTGTATAAACTGTTCATCTAGACCCTATGAGAGCAAAAAAATTGGAAGCATCCTACATATTTAAAATGAGGAATCAGCTAATAAATTATGGTGCATTAGTATAATTGAGTATTATTAAATTATTTAAAATAATATACAACAATATTTAATAATATAGAAAAACATTTACACTATATTGTTGAATAAAATACATCACACACACATACTCATAAGTGACCTAACTGTGAATAATGTGCACTAGGACCTCTTATTTGGTATTTAATGTTAGGATAATTTTGAAGATATCCCAAGGGATTAGAATTATGGTATTGTAACCCCGGTTCACTTTAGAGCAATTTAAAATGCTTTTAAACAGAACAAAACAAAAATCTACATATCTGTAAATCTACATGTAGCTATACAGAAAGAGGGGGTAGACTTGAAGGACATATACCAAAATGTTAATGGGGGGTTTTAGCTTGTGTGTTATGAGATATTCTTTTCTTGTATTTTTTTTAACTTGTATTTTCAAATATTTCTACAAGTAGCATGGATAACATATTTTTAGTAGTTAAAAAATATGTTGAGAATTATCCTTTAGTTCTTCACAGAAAACAAGTGGAAAAAAGTCCTTGTAATTCTTACGGATGGAAAGATGGAACAATTAGAAACAACCATGATAGAAGGAAAAAAATACTAGTTTACCTGTCAAAAACATGGATTAAAATCCTAGCTAGGTGACCGCGGGCAGTCCACTTAACTTCTTTGAGCTTCAGTTTCCTCTAAATATACCTACATCCCTCAAAACTGAAACAGTCAAATGAGAAAGGAAATTCCTGGCCAGCTGAATCTGAATATTGAGATATAGTGACTTCTGTGAGGGCTGCAAATGCTCTTAAATATCACCATCACCTACCCTTGTTCCAGTTCACTGCTTAATTCACTATCCCAAGTGGTACACACTTAAAAACCAGTATGACTTTTACCTTGTGACATTTGCTTCAAAGGATTTTCTGTCATTAAAATGAAATACACCTTTCAGAAGAGAGCAGAGCAATAGGTAATAAAGCCATGTTCATAACACTTTACCCCCAATAATCAGTAAAAGGTCACTCTTGGAGTTTTGGCTTTTGCCTAAGCTCTGAGAAAGCATAGCCCTCATGGTGTTCTGCTCACCACTGTATACCTGCTACGTCTGCACATAGTAGGTTCATATCATCAAACAGATTGATAGGACACACCCAAATGAGAGTTTCAGAATTTACCCACCGCATTTTTAATGAACATTTCTTCACCTCCATTGCAGCAACAATGAAATAAGTAACTAATACGTGATTACACAACACTTTGCTAATTATTTAGCTGCTAAGTAAAAATTGTGTAATAGTAGAAAAGAACAGCTGCTGCTCTTAGAAGCTGGAAGTAACCAGGAACTAGCTCTTTCCTTTGTCAAAGGCCCTATCCCTGTCCCCTGCAAAATTGCACAGGTTGGAACTGGCTCCTGGCTTGTGCTCCTCAGGCAGTGCCTGTTAATGTGTTGCTGGATGGTGACAATGGCCAAGAGTAGGCTTTGGGGCACATATCACACTTTCTTAGGTCATCGGGGAAGGAGATTTTTTTTAAAAAAGGATTTCTTTAAACTAGAACTTTTCGGCATCCAGATGATGATTCAGTAATCTCTGTAACTGAAGGTAGACTCTAAAGGTGAATATACTTTTAAAATCTGATTTAGGTTCGTGCTGGCTCTCAGTTCAACACATTCACAGGAGAAGAAAGCTTAGGCTCTCCCATACCTCAGTGTGCTCATCTTCAGAATGGGACTACTCACAACATGTAAATCATACACTGTTGGGAAGATGAAATTAGTTAATATATGGAGAGCACTTTAAGCAGTGAAAGCACAGAGTAAGCTCTTAAATATTAGTTCCTACTGTTATTACTACCACTTGACTGCTCCTACTAAAGATCTCAATAATGTTTCAAGAGGCCACGTCTGAGGTGAGACAGTGCAAATCAGTGAAGTGAGAAAAGGGTTCAGATGATTAAGGCCGTGAAGATATTTGACTGAAACTCCTTTACAAGTTCCTTTATCCTTTACTTGGTAGGAACAAATATGGCTATAAATATTCAGAAGGCATAGTTTTATAGCTGAAAGAAACCGCAGAGGGTGTGTTCTTCCATCAGAGGGGTAGAACGCACTGCTATGTGTTACCCAATGAGATGCCAAGGTCAAACCTAGTTCTCTTGCTGCATGGACCTGAACTCTCTCTGTGTCAATTTTTCTCAATGGCCTAGACTTAAACTCCCAAACCAAAAAACTGCTGGACTCTCAAGCCTTGGGCATTAAAAGAGACCTATTTCTTGCAGTATTGTATTTTATAAATTACCTTATATATTAGAATACACACACACACGCGCGTGTGTACACACACATACACGCACGCGCACACACACACACACACACCCCTTAATCATTAACTATTTCTTGCAGTATTGTATTTTATAAATTACCTTATATATTAGAATACACACACACACGTGCGTGTGTACACACACATACACGCACGCGCACACACACACACACACACCCCTTAATCATTAACCAATAGGCTGCTATCTCTGGGACTCACAAGTACATTTTCATAGGAAAATTTAAGATCCCACGTGTAAATGCTTTTTCAGTAGGGTTTTGCAGAGGAATGACCAGCATGATTACGGAGCCTGCTAGACTGGTATCCAGGGCATAGGCTGGCTGCATGGCAGTTGTGCTGCCCCTAATTTCTACGAAGCACTGATGGAGGGTCTTCTTTGTCTTCTGCAATATAAAGGGAACACTCGATCAGAGCGTGTCACTCTCATTCATTCTGAAAATAACATAGACAGTTAAATGGGCCCAGTGCTGAAGTATGTAGCTCTCGATGCTATACAAGGCAGCATTGTTGGTAGCTGGATCTTCATTCTGAACTGACAGTTCAGGATGGTGTTATGAATTGTACTTTCCACAAGTTAACTTAACAGGGAATATGGTACTCTTCACATGTGGCCAAAATTCATCACACTAGTTTTATTGTTTTTGCCTAGATCATCTTTACTTACACCATTACCTTAATTGATGCACAAGCACATAAGATATAAACACTGACACAATTGCAACATAAGTAACTAGGGGAAAATAGCTAGATGAAAGAGAGTAGAATAAAACACCAGCATCTTATAATGAAATAGTCAAGCAGCGTATTTTAAAAAAGCATTTTCTTCTAAATGTTTTCATAAATTTGATAATTATATTCATTTTATTTGAAGTTATCTAAGATTAACATGTACCAAGAGAAAAAAAAATCTTCTGCATTATAATATAAAAGCTATAAAATCTAATTAGATATTACAAATTCAATAGAAATTATTATAGCCATAAAGAATTAGAACACAATAAATAGTATAGATTTTAAGAATTTATTGTCTAAGGTAGATAGTGCATACATTATTAAGCTATGTGGAAGTCATCTAGAAAAATATTTATTCAGATGTGAGCTAAATGAGGCTGCTGAAGATTATTAAGGTCACCATAAAGACATTTAACCACAGAGAGGAAGGAGAAAGTTTCTGAAAATAGAATTGGTGGAATGCTTAGTGTCAGAAATCCACAAAGAACAGAATAAGTGTTTGTCAAGACACATTGTATAAAACATACTTTTTTGAATAGTTCTATAAATAGCTTTGTTTTTTGAAAGCAATAGGAAATACATTTTATGTAATATGATTAGAAAAGGAAAATTACATTTTTTGCAAAGCTTGAAGTGAATTCATTTTCTTTGTTATGGCTTAACTAGCTCCAGCTTCTCACCTCTAATCACAACAGACTCCTTCTGGTTTAATTATGTTTCAAATTCTGAAGATGAGTTAACCACTTACACAGGGAATTTGACTTGCATTGATCAGGAAAAAAAAAAAGAAGTCTATTTTCTGATTAACCATTTAACTGACCACTATCTTAACTTCTTAAGATGATCCTCTTTCAGGCATTGCAGTGAAACACCCAACATATGGACAAGATGCAAGTGGATTCTCTCAGATACTACAAAACAACTGCAAACAGTGTTATAAATTAGTTCTTCATTAAATGCACAGCAGAGAGACTGAAACAGAGAAGACTTTCACTCCACTAAAGGAAATTGTACCTTTAGAGACCAAATGGTGAAGAACATTGATAGAAAGACCAGGACAATTTAACCTGAAACTTGACTGTGCATCATATCCTTTCATCCAGCTAAAAAAATCAATTCCTCAGCTCACCCTTGCAATTTTAATTGTAAGACTTATTATATCACAGGAGACTAAACATGAAATCAGATCTGAAAATATGTAATTTACTTTGGCAATCAAATAACAACAAAACTATTAAAAATACATCATCTTTTCCGTTTAGGTACTCGGCATTTGTTTTTAACATATTTTCAAGTACATGTTCACTATATATACACATAGTATAGTTTTTTACAAAAAGTAATTGGGAAACTAAACCTTCATCTGGTCTAAATATCAGGGTTCTGGGTAGGGGCTACTGAAACTCTGTTTTGTGACATTTTTTCCTATTTTGAGGCTGTGGGAAAGCAGATATGTTACTAAATATCATTGTTTCTCTTAGATTCTAGAGATATTAAACTAAGAGCAATACTATAGGCATGAAAGGGCTTGCTACTACTGAATGATTATACTTCAGAACTGTAAATTTCGGTGCTAGCTTGAGTGAGCTCTACGGAATTAACTGGTGTCTGTTCTCACTGTCTTTTCTTCAGCATAAGATTTATTGGACACTATTCCAAATTTCCAAGTTCCTAGTGTTTGTTGAGAAAACACAACTTTCTATGATAGCACACCCCTTAACATAACCAAAATAATTTGCCTATTTTTTAAGATGAAAAAGGTGGGGAAATGGGGTATTTCGAAATAGGGAAGGAAAACCAAAAGACAGCAACATGTTCATTAAAGGAATCACTTAATATTTAAAACTGAAATTATGAAAAGGCTATGGAAATATTAAGTCCGCAGTCATATGTATATATAGCAACCTTGTTTAAGATTACACCAAAATTCTGTGAGCTGAAATTCACTGTTGTAAGAAAAACTAAAAGTGTTTGACTCTACTGGACCCTACCTTCATTGGAGCTTAGTGTATCTGATGTAATAAATTCACACTTTTGTATGTTAACTTTGTTCATACAATACAAGCTTATAAAAAGGAATATAGACTAAATAGTAAGCTGCATAATGAGATTTAATCTATGTAAAATATGTCCCAGAATAAACATCTTTAACTTTGATCATGTCCCTTGAAACAAGATCCCTTGGTAAAAACCACAATAAAATGAGAGCTTGGGAAAAACTCATCTGGCAGGTAAGCTTGCTTTTTAAAACAAAAGTTCACCAAGCCCACCAAGTTCATGATCCTGGTGTGGGCTTAATTAATGTCAACGAAATCTCAAAGGTTCCCTGAGGTTTAAAGATGAAATAAATCTCTCTGGGCTTGCCATGTCTTCTTCTCTGAGATACTCCAGATTCGAGACACACACACACACACACACACACACACACAGCACCTGTGCACATGTGCATACATCACACATGCATGTGGGCACACATGCAGGTGACGTGCACACACAATAGGTATCAGTTACATTATGAAATGTTCTTTTTTAAAATTTCATCTATTCAGAATTGGTGCACATATCACTTTACTACCATCATTCTCAATATGGCTCCAGCATGTCAATGGCTGTATTGCCTCATCATCAGAATGATTTAGCATATTTCTCCAAGCGGACATAGTAACATTTCTATCTTGCTTTTGGGTTGTCATTGACTCGTGTTTATATTGAATGCACAGTGCTGCCTTGTCAAGCTCAACTGAAAGGACATACCTTTGTAGAATCTTCAGTTATTTCTCATTAAAATTTTATTCCATATTAAGTAGTTCCTGACTGAATTGAGAGTTTGTTTTTTGCAAGAGCGTGCTCCATTTCACTCAGAGTCAATGAAATTCTAGACCCGATTGCATATCCTTCTACCAGAAACAAATTAATGCAAATGCCAATACAATATGTAATTTTACTTCCTATTGGTTGTATATAAAAAGACTTACCAAGAGCAAGTTTACAGATCATAGCAAACAATGTTGTCCCTGAAAAATGAAAGAGGAGGCTAAAGATCAGCTTTCATTAATACCTAAATGTATGGTTAATACAGTTAATGCTGATTCACTGGCCTGGAAGTTACAATTCCATTCTATAAATAACACATGCGACTTAGTGTAAAACACACACACAAGTACACAAGTTTCAGAACCGTGAAGCTGCTATACCACACCCAGGGAAACAATCAGTCCACACCCCCCAAAAAATGATCACTTTTATGAAAGTTCTCTTCTAGTTGTTCTCCTACCTTTCCAATTATGCCAGCCACATCATTTTGAGCCTCCAACTTACTTTAGAAGTTTTGTTATGCAGATTTCAATTTTCTAAAGATCTCAGAAATACACAAGAGGTCTTAACAAATACAGTGTGACTGCTGTGTGGTTTTGTGTTGCCTTTGTAGTTTCTAAGACACTCTAACATTATTTAATTAGCTAAAATTTCTCCTCTCTTGAGAAATGGAAACTCAATGAAATGTCAACAATGCTGTCAGTCTGCTTCAGGCTAAACTCATTACACTAAAACTAAAGGTAAAAATAGTCCATGGCAGACTCTTTGTCATAATTTTGAGGCCCACACCTTATGCCAATGAAATCCATATGTGATTCTATGAAAATGCTAAGTTGGGAAGAGTAGCTAATAAATTATCTCAACCGAGGCAATAATTGATCAGTCTTTGCATAGAAATTTATCTAATTAGCCAAATAACATATCAAGTTCTGCCAGGGATTATCCAAGTACTACATTTATTGTTTGATGAACCTTTGCCTTTCAGTAGTGGCAAGGCCGAAAAATACTCTGTGCTGCTCTTTATTTCTAAAATGAAACTTTCCCCTGCCCTGGAAGAAAAAAAAATATCCTTGTCTTTTTAAGCCATGTACAGTCAAGAACTGAACAAAAAAAAATGCTTCACTTTATCTGAATTATCATGGAAGGTTTGGAATCCATGGGCTCATTACTAAGGACCATAAAATTTGGCATTTTCTATTGTCTAAGGGTTTATAAAGGCTAAATTTCTTGATTTATTTAAATAGATGAGAGGAAAGAGCAAACTACAAAAACAAGTGCTATATACTGAAGGCATGTGAATTACCTCCTTCCCAAGGATAATGCAAATTAGAAGTACGTAAAGCTTTGTCTGCACCTGGGATCTTTAATGAGGATAAAGAAAAATCAGACAGAGATTCTCCTGGGGAAAGAGAGGATCGTTATTTGAATAACCTGCAGTGAATTCTAATCAATGCGACGTGACTTTGAAAATGAATGCGGTCTTTCAACCCACTGTACTTGAGCTGCAATATTAATCATAACTTCATGGTACAGTAAAGCTTATGACAAATGCTGATCCAGTGGACTCAGAAAAAGTCCGGCTTAGGTGTGCCAAGGAAATACAGAACCATGAAAATACAAAGGCTCTTCCTTTTTCCTCCTGGCTAGCCCACTTATCCGCTAGTGTATTCTGTTATCTAGTGTATTCTCCTAGCCTGCTTATTGGCTAGTATATTCTGTTATCTTTCTTTGATGATCTCAGAAGAGGTTGATGCAAATTGCATGTCATAACTGTAATTGTTTTCTTTTTTTCAAAGGTGACATTTTACATGTAGCTTATTTCCTGACACAGTCTTAGGAGTGTTATTTAACATTAAATTATACCAGGAAACTGGTGTGCCGATCTGCTAAGGACACATTAAACAGCACAGCAAACCTCTGTAACACAGGAGGGAATTTCAGCTCTGCCCTGTTAGACTCCTGCATTCTTTATAAGTGCACCTTGGACCTGAAGAGGCTTGAGCATATTCATAGCAGATTTCCTGGAATGCTAGATAGAAAAGTGATGCTGACTTAAATAATAATTTTCAAAAAATAAATAAATAAATAAATAAAACCAAGCTATCAAGTATTTTCTGACTTAAAAGAAAATGTAATTAGTTTTTGACAAGTTGACATTAAAAGGCTTATAGCTGAGGAACATAACGTGTTAAAGCTGAACTCCCAAGCATTATGTGAGGAAGGAAGAAGATGATAAAATAAACATCTTAAGATAATTTAAATAATCTTTTGTCAGGAAGTAATTCCAAGGAAAGAAGAGGAGTAGCATATTTGCACTGGCCTAATGGAAATACTGTTTAGTAATCAGAGCTGTCATCCTGGTCACTGTTGTTGCTGGAATGTTCTGAAGGGAACTGCCATGGTGCGACTCAGACATGCCACCCTGAATGTGCCATTGCTTCGTGATGAGGCCTTGTTCATAAGGTAAAACAGAAACCAATTCCTCAACTGTATATTCTCAAGAGATCGTGGTTTCTAGATTTCAGATATGAAGTAAATGGGAGTGCTAGGTGGTCCTCACCAATCTGAGGGCAGCCCAAGTGAAAGATGCACTCCAAATGTCCTCTTGTTTGCAGAATTTAAGAACCAGAAGGCTTCATGAGACATCATGTATTTTATCTCTCACTTGAGTGTGGCACTCAAATCATCATGGACACACCAGTGAAATATATATTGAATATAAATGGAATGTGTTTATGTGTGTATACATATTTATACATAGATGCTCCTGGGCTTACAATGGGGTTAAGCTCTGATAAACCTATCGTAAGTTGAAAGTACCTTAAGTTGCAAATGCATTTAATACACCTAACTTACTGAACATCATAGCTTAGCCTAGCCTAAATTAAACGTGCTCAAAACACTTACATTAGCCTACAGTTGGGCAAAATCAATCAACTCAATGCATATTTTATAATAAGCTGTTGGCTATCTCATGTAATTTATTGAATACTGTACTGAAAGTGAAAAGCAGAGTGGTTGTATGGGTGCTCACCATTAACATACATAACAGACAGCACACTGGGCCTGAAGAATGTTTGAAGCATTGAACTAAAATTAATTGCTGGATGATGGGGATGTTACAACTATAGGGTCACCAATTTCTTTTAGCCTGGGAAAAGATCAAACTTCACAATTAAAGTATGGTTTCTGAATATATATCACTTTCACACCATCGTTAAGTAAAAAAAAAAAATTGTAAGCTAAACCATCTATATTCGTATATAAAACAAATATGACATATATACGCAAGTATATACATACACACACACACACACACACACACACATATTGGAATGTTCAAGTTCATATATATGCCTGTAGGTATAATGTAGATGAGTGGAGCACTGAACTTAAAGTCATAATCAATCATACCATGGCCCTCAAATGTGGTCCTTAATATGTGTTTTTTAAGTGACATTTCAATGATCTTTTACTGGCAGTTTTATTCATAGCCAAAATTATTATTTGTGAATCATTATAACTTGTTTTATGTGTGATCTTAAACTACCAGCCCTAATGCTGATAATATCCAACATTTTGTGGCTCTTCTAATGAGCTAGAAAGGTACAACACTGCATGACATACACACTATTTTTAACCCATTCTAGAGGACTTAAGAGTTGTGATGGTTAATTTTATGTCAACCAAGGGGGCCCAGATATTTAACTTTATTTCTGGGTGTGTCTGTGAGGGTGTTTCTGGACAAGATTAGCCTTTGAATCAATAGATTGATCGAAGAAGATTGTCATCTGTAATGTGGGTGAGCATCATACAATTCGATAAGGGCCCGAATAGAACAAAAATGTGGAGAAGGGAGACTTCGTGCTTTCTCTCTGCTGACAGCTTGAGCTGAGATAGGGTCTTCTGCCCTTGGACTGGAGTGGAACTTAAATCATTAGCTCTCCTGGTCTTCGGCTTTTGGTCTCTGATCAGAACTACATGGTTGGCTCTCCTGGGTCTCTGTCTCTCTTTCTATATTAGTGTTTCTGTTTCTCTAAAGAAGCTTAACTAATAGAAGAGTCTTAGGGATGTCATGTTACTTTCTCAGTTTAATTCAAATTGGAAGTGGCAGAGCCAAAAGTGAAATCTATTCTTCTGATAATATCACTCCATGCTTTTTAAAAACCAATTTATTGAGTTATAATTTACATGCTACCAGATTCATGCATTTTAAGTGTACAATTCAATGATTATTTGTAAATTTACTGAGTTTTGTCTCCCCCGTAAGATCTATTACGCCTGTTCACAGTTAATCTCTTTTCTTATCCTCAACCGTAGGCAACCACTAACTTATTTCTGTCCCTATATAGGTTTGTCTTGTCTGGACATTTCATACAAAGGGAATCATACAGTACGAGGCCTTTTGTGCCTGGCTTCTTCCTCTGAACGCGATGTTCTGAGGCTCATCCGTGTCGTTACCTCGTGCTTTTTATAATGCATTTGTCTACTCTTTACTCCGCTCACTGATTCTGCTCTATTTTGAGCTGTTTCTATTTCAATCTCAATTTAGGATGGGAAGCAAAGAGATGCACTGCAGCATAGGAGAAAGAACACTAGGACTGAGAGAAGAAGACCTGGGTTTGGATCTTATGAGCAAGGCAGTTCTGTCTCTCAACTATTGCACCTGTAAAATCTTGCTTTCTGAGAAGACCAAATAACATAAAACCCATAACAACTCTTATAAAACCAAATAAAATGGTAGTTTATTATTGTGCTTATTAAAGCATATGAGGTAAGCGAGTTAAGTTTTCAAGGTGCAATAATCTCTCTACAATCAAGGAATTCTGGATCTAGGGTGAGAAATGTTGATTAACATGGTCTCAACAGTGGTAAGAAACCTAAGATCCTTCAGTTTGGGCCACCATTTCCTGATCTAAACTCAAATTCAAGCTTATATGCCACAAGTAATAGGCTTTAATTATGCAATACCTATAAACTATTTCCAAATTTTGTACAAGGTAGCCCACAGTAGCGGCCACTAGTCCCAAATTGTGGAAACTGCAAAAGAATTACCTGTGGTGTCCTTTAAAAATGCAGATTCTTGATACTACTAGGATTGGAGTTTTAAAATCTTTACTTCCAACAATTTTTTTTTTTTTTTTTTAAAGATGACTGGTGAGGGGATCTTAACCCTTGGCTTGGTGTTGTCAGCACCACGCTCACCCAGTGGGCGAACCGGCCATCCCTATATGGGATCCGAACCCGGGGCCTTGGTGTTATCAGCACCGCACTCTCCCGAGTGAGCCACAGGCCGGCCCTACTTCCAACAATTTTGAAGGTGATCTATTTATGTCCTAAAATTTGAGAACCAAACATGTGACAATAGTTTTCAGATATGTTACGCAGAGCATGGTCAACATAATATTAGAGCATTCTAGAATCATATCACAAATTCTCATTGCACAGAGGCCGCTGTTGGCCTCCAATATTCATTCTTCTCTTCTTTCTTTTAGTACTGTCATCGCTGAAGTTTAGCTGAGCATGTGGTTACCCAGCCTCCCTTCTGCTAGGTATGATCATGTGGCTAATTGATGGCTAATGACATTTAAACAGAAGTGAGGTATGCTATTTTGGGGTCATGTCTTTAAAAGAAAGGAGTTTACTTTCTGTTTCTCTCTGCCTCCTTCCCACTATGGACCAGGGAGTGGTGAGCCATTCGCGAGGTGTGAACGAGAGCATCATTAAAAAAAAAACCGGGGGGGGGGGGGGGGGAAGAAGATATAAGAAGTTGTTACAACAAGTAAACGGAAAGGACATTCTTGGGGGGGAGGGGAGAGAGGGAGGAGGGCGGGAGGTGTCGGTGATGGGTCATAAAAATCATATACATTGTATATTGACAAAATAAAAATTAAAAAAAAAAAAAAAAAAAAGCAATTGCAAAGCAGCAGGATCACAGGGTTTGGGTACTGAGTCATCTCATGGACTTCCCATCAGCTCAGATTCTTAAACAAGAGAAATATGTTTTCATTTTGTTTAAATTATTGTTATTCTTTTGTCTGCTAAGTAGCTAAACTGATATCTTAACCCATATACTAACTAAAAGGCATTTACTACTCAGAACACTGAGTTAAATAGCTTTTGAAGGTCTCAATTCCTAAAGTTGTTTATTTTCTGGACATGTTCACTCCACATAATAACTTATGTTATTATGAACACATAATATCTCCGCATAATATCTCTCATAAAACCTCATAAGTTATTATGTGGAGTGAACACATAGTATCTCCACATAAAATTTTCCTGCTATTCTGTTCAATAAGGTGTTCAATCTGAGGAGTCTAAAGCTTTGGTCGGAGGAGCACTCTCACATAAAAGCTTGTAGATGAGATGGCACAGAGGATGTACTATTTGTATGGCAGAGATGTACATTTGGTGTTACATTTTTTAGGCTTGATAAGTTTGGGATCACTGGTGTGAGTGAATTGAGGAAAAGTGACTGGTCTTAGTGTTTGTTTTTCCCAGAAAACCAGGCACACATTAAGCACTCAAAAATATCTGTTGGTCTATCCTGAGCAAAAGACTCCTGTGCAACATGAGTGCTGAAATAATGAAATTTGTAGGCTTATCCGTAGGAAATGCATACTGACCCTGGGGCCACTCTTTTTAAAAGGGAGGAAGGAGAGTGGGCAGCATTAGGCAGGTAGAATAGGATATTTGTTGGGTCCCTTTCAGCTCTAAATGAGAGAGAGCTCATAACTGTCTCTCCTTTTTCTATAATCCATCGCTGATTCTCTACTGTGTTAAATAAAGTACACAAAGATTCAGCACTCTTCATAAGTGTACCTCAGTTCATTCCCTCTCCAGCTTTTCCTCTTTCTAAATGTACCCTGAATTCTCCCTGCGTTTTCCTGACCTTACATTCTGCTCCACCTGTTCCCTCTGCTTGGGGACACATCAACCTATCAGACTCCCATCCACTCTGTGTGAGCGAATGCCCTTCAGTGTTATGCGAACACACAGATCTCCTGATGGCAGGGGAGGTAAACAGTCCTGACAGTTCCTGGTCATCATTCTAATAGATTTTGAATGATGATCTCTCACTGAAGAGACTCCATACGGCACAACTCCAAGTCAGAAACCAGAGCAGTGAAGATGCCTGCTGACTGACAAAGGATTATCCCCAACTTCTGGGTTCCTGACACCTGGATAGAAGACTCAAAGTAGACCAAGAACAGAACTGGCAAAGCCCTTTCCTGCTGGCTGCTTCCATTTAAGAAGTCCTATGGGCTCTGTCACCAGAATATATTCTAAATGCCTCTCACCATCTCCACCACACCTGGATACCACCACTTCTCCCTGGCACTGCCCTCTTAGCCTGAGCCATTATCATCTCTTACCTGAACTAATCTGAACTCTGCAATGGCCTCCCTACTAATCTCTCCTATTCCATTCTACTCTCCTTGCCCCTGTTAATTCTACAGAGATTCAGAATGATTTAAAAACCTTCCAATGGCTTCCCTTGCACTGATTGTGAATCCTAATAATAACTCTAATGATCTAGCTCCTGCCAGCCCTTCTGACAACACCTTGTTTTACTCTGCCCCCATCTACTATACTCCAGCCATGCTGGCCTATTCCTCAAACTCACTAAGCTCTCCTTTTTTCACAGCTCTTGCACCTGCAATATCTTCTGCTGGGAACACTTTGCTCTTTCAGTTTTGCCCACCTGGTCCCTTCTCAACAAGGTTCAACTCAAAACTCACCTCTCAAAGAGGCCTTCCCTGCCCTTCCCTCAACCCCCAACTAATGCTTTTTCTCTCTCACAATATCAGACTATTTTCTCAGAGCACTTAACACTATTTAAAATTAATTTATTTTAATTGAGCACATCATTAGATATCAATAAATTGCTATTAAATAAATAAGTTTAGCATAGTGGATAAAAACTCAAGCTTTGAAGCCAGTGTTCCTAAGAGAGTGCTGTCTCTGACATTTGACATCTATGTGTCTGTGAGAAAGTTACCTATCCCCTTTGTGACTCAGTTTCCTCATCTGTAAAGTGGGGATACTAATCACACTACTTTATAGGGTTACTGTCAAGATTAAATAGATTAATAAATGCAATGGAGAGAAACAATGCCTCCATGGCACATTGTGTCAGAAAAGTCAGTACACAATTTAAAGACTTATGTTTAAATATCTAACCATGACGAAAGCTGAAAAGCATGTCAGTAACTACATAGGTTTATCAAATACTCAAGTTTTTAGATAAAGTCAAAATACTGAGGGATAATTACATGCCAAATTTTTAGGCCCCTTAGTTGTCAAGGCAAGCGGCTGTTCAAGGCTCTGACTTTTTTTCTTCATTACTTCACTTATCAAGCAATTTTTGCAGAATCACTGTATGCAATGGTCTTCGGTAGGTTCTAAAACAGATGAATCACCCATAGAGTTGAGAACAGACACAAAGGAGCATTTGTAGAACAGTGGACATCAAAAGCTATGCACCCAAACTCTGGGAGCACTGAGGAGGGAGCAGAGAGAAGGAAGCACCTCAGACAGGGAAAGGCTCTTGACCGTGGCAAGGAAAGCTCTAGCCTTGCATGAATCACCCATAGAGTTGAGAACAGACACAAAGGAGCATTTATAGAACAGTGGACATCAAAAGCTATGCACCCAAACTCTGGGAGCACTGAGGAGGGAGCAGGGAGAAGGAAGCACCTCAGACAGGGAAAGGCTCTTGACCGTGGCAAGGAAAGCTCTAGCCTTGGACTGCTAGGTATTTTGTGAGCACCTGTGGACTCCCCACTGCAGGCAAGAACACGGCTCAGGGAACACGTAGTCACGTCATGAGTGCATAACCAGGAAAGAATGCAGAGTTGTCTGCTCTACCAGCAGCATGTGAAGAAATATGCTGCACATATGTATTTACACAAATGCGGAATTATAGGCTGGCTCCAGAGCGGGGAGGGGAGGAGTGTCGAAACCTGATACCATAGCAAGCATTTCCTGAGGGATGTTGTCTGTCAGTCTGTTTGCACTGGCTGATGGAAAATCACATGTGGCTTTCAGATGTAGAAAGGAAAAGTGTTTGCATATAAAAATGGGAACTTTTGTAGTGCAATTCTTGATGTAAGCCACTTGGGCAATCATACAATATTTCTGGATAAAGCTTTGGGCACAATTTTCTGGAATAACTTCTAAAGACCATCTTCTTGATTTTCCCCTTCCTTCTGTGGCTCTGGTACTCATTCAGGGATGAGATTTATTCTAGCTGAGGTCACCCCCCCCATCACCACCCCTGCCCCTTTCTCCATTGCAGGGAGATAATAGAGTATGCAATTTATTTTCACCCTTTTTTACCTTCAATCAATGCCAAATTTTACTACAAGAAAGGTAAGTGGGAAACAAAATTCTAATAAGATTCATTTCATGATTAAAAAGTTCCATGGAAAGGGCACCAAAGGACTGCTATTGTGCTGTTGGCCTTAGAAGAAGTTCTGACTTGCAGATTAGCTGTTTATCCAAATCGGCCCTAAGCTTCAGAAGAGGACATGATACAACATATTAGTTGAGTGTATTAGTTTTGGAGTTACATAGACCTAGGTTTGGAGGCTGCCCCAGCTACTTACTAATTGTTTTACCTTAGGGGTGGATCTTGCTATGATCCTCAATATTCCATCTTCTCTTCTTCCTGGTCACATAGCCAGATTTCACTTACTGGCCTCCATGCACCAAGGTGTAGTCTCATGATTGAGTTCTGGCCAATGACCACCTCCATCTTGGTCCATGGACAAAATACTATATCGGAATGCCCCATGACAGAAAAATTAAGTTTTAATGAGCCAGGCAGTGGGTATTTTGATGTTTTTATAGCAGCTGGCCTACCCTTGTACATTTGAATGAAATTCTTAAACCTTCTGCTTTAGTTTCACTTGTGAATGGGGCTAACATACCTACCTTTAAAGATTGTTATGAGGGCCCTAAGTGATTACTTTTTCTTGTCTTCAAGTTATTTTTCTCTTCTTTCATGTGCTTATACTTTTCCTTATAACAGAAAAAAAAAAAAAAAGATCCTAGTCCTTATTCTCAGATGTCCACTCTGTTCATTATTTGGAGAAGAATTGTAGGAAAAGTAAAATAGTCCAAGAACCATTACTCTAAATAAGCCATTTCTAGGAAGGAGCAACAAGCTGCTTTAAGTCCTTAATTCAGTGTAAGACATAAGCTGGGGCTCTGTGGGGCCAGTCTCTAAGCAGAGTCACACTAAATGAAAACAAAGGGAACAGTAGCAGTGTTGAAGGTTAATATAAACCCTTACCAATTTTCTCAAAGGGGATGCCACAGGGATTTTAGCACAAACGTGTTGCACATAGTTTGTCAGAAATGTTTTCTAGACATCAGACTCTCTCCCTCAATTTGACCCTCATGACAACTATTAAAGATCTCTTCCATGCTCTCATCCACTTGGTTTCCTTTCCATCAGAGTCATTGTTGACTTTACCTTCTCCTCCCCCTCATTGCTGTCTCCCTGCTGGAGAAAACCAGTGGAATTTCTGACCCTACCCACTGGCCAAAGCAGACCATACCTTTGCTACAAGACTTAAGTCCTATCTCCTACTTCATGGAGGAAGTTGCATACCCCTGGGAAGAGTGCTTTTAATGTCCAACAGCTTATCTTGTAAATAATTCTTACAAAGCATTTTCAGTGAATAAAATTCTCCACCNAGTCAAAGCAAAGTTGAGAATTTATTTCAAAGGAAGGAAGTTGGCCTGAGAGGCCTGGGTGAACAATGGTAATCCTTGGCATCTCTGGAGGGGTGGGCAGGGCTGGCCAGATAGAAAGGAGTTAGACATGCAGCCCAGATATCCTCTGACTTAATTCACTCAGGGAGAAGCCTCTCTTACTAATAGTACCTCTTACTTCTGACTTCCCATGCTGACTGAAACAGCCACATTTCTAAGTATAAGACACTGTGAGAATGCAGTTGTTATCTGTGAGAGGCAAATATAATTATCATTGATATTACTTTAGATTTACCTTCAGGCATATTTATTCAGCCACGGAGGGACTGGGACTCGATGTTACCAGCCTTAGGTGAAGACAAGGTGAACCAAGTTGGGGTCCCAGTGGGAGACGGCCAGGAACACCCCAAATCCCTTCTATCTCTCATGCTGCTGAAATCATTGTCTATAAAAACTGTGAAGGGTCTGAGAGTTTACCCTACTTGTAAATTAACAAGAGACATGTGACTCCTGAGTAAGAGACAAACATAAGCTTCATATCACCCAGTTCCCATGGAGACAATGTGCACGCAGTGTGGTCAAGTCACATCTGAGGAAGTCTGAACTTGGGAAATCCCAATGTTCCATGATGGGTTGTAAGAAAACCTGTCCAAGATTTGCTCCAAAGAGAGACATCGTCTTCATTATCCTGGGCAGCAAATAAGTCTGTCCCCTTTGGAGGGAGGCACTGGCTCCAGCCTTCAGGGCTGTTTGCTATACAGAGACATACTTGAGAAGATGATCTGGAACAAAATGTTGTGAGTATCTCTGTTCACCAGATGTCTGGAAATGGAAGACAGCTGTGGAAAATTATCTCCTAATAATGGTAGCAGTGGTACTGCAAATAAGAATTATTGAGAGTCAGGTGAATATACCTGGGGCCAAACCCATCTCCACCATTATTATTTAGCAGACTTTGAGGAAGTTACTCAAATTGTCATTTTCAGTTTCCTCATCTGTGAAATAGGGAGAATATTACCTATCATACAGAATTACTATAAGGATTAAATAAAATTGTCTTTATAAAGTAAGTGGTAACTATGATTATATAAGAGGGTACTTCAAAATGTTTGTGGAAAAATGAAATTAAAAGATAATGTGAATCCTTCCACAAACTTTTTGAAGTATCCTCGTAGGTATATTACATAGGTTATATGTAACATTACATTCTAAATGTTGCAATATAATGCAACATTTATTTTATTTTGCATTTCTTGCTAACTTAGGTTGTATTTTTATTTTGATTAAGAAGTCCAGTTAGGGGGCCGGCCCGGTGGCGCACTGGATAAGTGCACCGCTTGGGAAGCGCAGCGGTGCTCCCGCCCAAGGGTTCGGATCCCACATACAGACCAGTTCCCACTCACTGGCTGAGCGAGGCGCAGGAGCATGCCAAGGGTTGCAATCCTCCGGTCCGGTACGGGGGCAACACTGAGGGTTGCGATCCGTTGCCGGACATGGAAAAAGACAAAAGACAAAAAAAAAAAAAAAAGAAGTCCAGTTAGCTCTGGAATGCTATTTTACTTGTTGATACTGAGCACCACAAAGAATTGTGGATGAGGGGAAAGGGTACTTAGGTCCCAGGTCTACCATAAACCAGCTGTGTAGCTTTAGCAAGTCCTTGAAACTAATTGCTCATAGGAGGAGATTGGAAAGAATTCAGGAATAGCAAAAAAGATTTCCTCCCGGTGCCAGGCCTGAATAAAGGGCAGTGACTGCCTACAGAGTGCACTGAGAAACAGCTTGAGCCTGGATCTAGGCTCAGTGGGAAAGTGAACCCATGGTGAGCCAGCCAGAGCTTCAAGGTCCAGTCTGGGCGGGATGAGATGGAGTAGTCCAGAGGGGGTGAACACGTGATGAGCCCTTGCCATTATTTGCATGTAACAGTTGCTCTGCTAATACATGTTAATTCATTAATGGATGGATTGACTACTCAGGTTTCTGGAATCCTGGATCAAGAAAGAAAAATGAGGAGATGAAGTGATGAGCAGGGGGAGGGGGAAGCAAATAAACCACTTTCCAATTTCACTTTGGGATGAGGGGAATCCTATTTTAGTTAGGCCATGACCTCTACAGCAGGTTAAGTACTTCTGGAAATCCCAGGCTGTATGTGGAGCCCAGCCAGCCTTTTTTCAGATGACCTGGTGTGCTGATGCTGCCTCTGCTTTCTCCTGGGCTCCAAATTACTGCTATGAAGCAGCTGCTCAAACACTTTAGTGGCCACAATTAAACAGTCCCAGAGGCTGACCTTTAGACATGGCAATGGTTCGTTGAGCCAACTGCCCTGGAGTCTGCCAACTTTGGCAAAGCCTTGTGAGTCCAATGTGGCTTGATCTTTTATTTGGTTTTCCACAACATGTTCAGAGGGGAAATCATATTTTCAATCACACCCACAGAAGTGGCAAAAACCTGGGGATGAGACAAAACCATTGAAGGAATTCCAATGTCCTTGTAAGAAAAAGACCTTGTACGTGGGCAAGTTTGAAGTTCTCTCAGAATTGTCTGGGCCTATTAAATTCTTTAAACAGGTGGATCCAAGCTTTTACTAGGAAAAGGGAGAAAATCAGTGACTAGAACTTAGTGGTTTCATCTATGGTTCATTTGATATTCAATTGCAGAATTGTCTGGGCCTATTAAATTCTTTAAACAGGTGGATCCAAGCTTTTACTAGGAAAAGAGAGAAAATCAGTGACTAGAACTTAGTGGTTTCATCTATGGTTCATTTGATATTCAATTGACATTGAATAAATGACCAATAAATAGCAGGGCATGCTTTAGACAGACACGAGAAGACAGCTGTGGAAAATGGGCTAGAGTGTAGGTCCATGAAAGCAGAGGCTGTTTTTATGTGGTTCGTTGCACTGCCCAAATGTCTAGAACGCTGCCTGATACATAAGAGGTGCTCAGCTAACAGTTGTTGAATAAATGGGTGGACAAAACCTCTGCCTTCATTGAGCTCACAGTGCAGTAAATACATCAAGAAGAAATTTATCGTTTGTGATGGGTTCTATGAAGGAAAAAAGTGTTGTTACATGACATGATAGAAGCTGATTCAGGAAAGGAGAGAAGAAGCAGTTTGGATAGAAGGGTTCAGGGAGGTCTCTCTGAAAGTTATATTTGAGTTGAGAGACGGGTGACGGAAGGAGCCGTCCATGTGAAGAGTGTGAGGACAGGGAGATTTCAGCAGCAACACAATAGGCAAAGGCCCTTAGGAAGAAAATAACTTGTGTGTTAAAGAAACAGAAGGGTACAGGTAAAGGGAGATTACTAGTGAGGTGGGGAGTAGTAAAAGATTTAATCCAGGTGGTGGGCAGGAGTTGAGTCACGTAGGG